>NW_026893750.1:0-300000 GCF_032452875.1 Bos javanicus | reverse complement strand
CACATGTATCATGTGACTGATCATGCACTGATCACGTGGCTATCATGTACAGATCACGTGGCTGATCATGCAATGATCACCTAGCTACCATGTACTGGTCACGTGACTGATCATGCACTGATCACGTGACTGATCATGCACTGATCACGTGGCTATCATGCACTACTCACGTGGCTGAACATGCAATGATCATGTAGCTACCATGTACAGGTCACGTGAATGATCATACACCCATCAGGTGACTGATCATGCACTGATCACGTGGCTATCATGCACTGATCACGAGACTGATCATGCACTGATCACGTCTATATCATGCACTGATCACATGACTGCCCATGCACTGATCACGTGGATGATCATACAGTAATCATGTGACAGATCATGCACTGATCACGTGGCTATCATACACTGCTCACGTAACTCATCATGCACACATCACATGGCTATCATGCACTGCTCACGTGGTTCTTCATGGAATGATCACGAAGCTACCATATACTGGTCATGTGACTGATCATGCACTGATCACGTAAATGATCAGGCACTGTTCAAGTGTCTGATCATGTACTGATCATGTGACTGATAATGCCCTGATCACGTGGCTATCATGCTCTGCCCACGTGGCTGATCATGCAACCATCACCTAGCAACCATGTACTGGCCTCGTGACTGATCATGCACTGATCACGTAATTGATCCTGCACTGATCACGTGGCTCATCACGCACTGATCCGGTGGCTGATCAGACACGTATCACGTGACTGATCATTTACAGATCACGTGACTAATCATGAAGTGATCACGTGGCTATCGTGTACTGATCACGTGGATACCATGCACTGATCACGTGGGTGATCACGCATGTATCACGGGACAGATCATGCACTGATCACGTGGCTATCATGCACAGATCACGTGGCTGATCATGCAATGATCACGTACTTACCATGTACTGGTCACGTGACTGATCATGCACTGATCACGTGGCTGATCATGCACTGATCACGTGGCTGATCATGCACTGATCACGTGACTGATCATGCACTGATCACGTGACTCATCATGCACTGCTCACGTGGCTAACATGCACTGATATTATGCACTGGTCACGTGGATGATCACACACGTATCATGTGACTGATCATGCTCTGATCACGTGGCTATGATGCACAGATCACGTGGCTGATCATGCAATGATCACGTAGCTACCATGTACTTGTCCCGTGACTGATCATGCACTGATCACGTGGCTGATCATGCACTGATCACGTGACTGATCATGCACTGATCACGTGGCTGATCATGCACTGATCACGTGGCTATCATGCACTGCTCACGTGGCTGATCATGCAATGATCACGTAGCTACCATGCACTGGTCACGTGACTGATCATGCACTGATCACGTAATTGATCATGCACTGATCACGTGACTGATCATGTACAGATCACATGACTGATCATGCACAGATCACGTGACTGATCATGCACTGATACCGTGACTGAGCATGGACTGATCACATGACTATCATGTAGTGATCACGTGACTTTATGGCGCTGATCATGTGACTGATCATGCGCTGATCATGTTTGCTATCATACACTGATCATGTGCCTCTGGAGGCAATAAACAAAGAGCTGAGTAGGCACAAATCATACAGTCCGCAGGCAATAATCATGGGACTCAGCTGTGAGGAATCATGCTGCTCAGCTGGCAATAATCATGCAGCTGAGCAGGCAGGAATTACGCAGCACAGCTGGCAATTGTCAAGCAGATGACAGGCAGGAATCGTGCAGCTCAGCTGGCAATTGTCAAGCACATGAGCAGACAGTAAATACGCAGCTCAGCAGGCACTGATCACGTGACTGAGTATGCACTGTTCACGTGGCTGCTCATACACTGATCAAGTGATTGATCATGCACTGATCACCTGGATATCATGCACTGATCACGTGTTTGATCATACAATGTTCACGTGTCTGACCATGCACTGAACACGTGGCTGATCATACACTGCTCACATAACTGATCATGCACAGATCACGTGGCTATCATACACTGAATACGTGGCTGAACATGCACTGCTCACGTGGCTGATCACACACCTGTCACGTGACATATCATGCACGGATCACGTGGCACTCATGCACTGATCACGTGGCTGATCATACACTGCTCACGTAACTCATCATGCACACATCACGTGGCTATCATGCACTGCTCACGTGGTTCTTCATGGAATGATCACGAAGCTACCATATACTGGTCACGTGACTGATCATGCACAGATCACGTAAATGATCATGCACTGTTCACGTGATTGATCATGTACTGATCATGTGACTGATAATGCACTGATCACGTGGCTATCATGCTCTGCTCACGTGGCTGATCATGCAACGATCACGTAGCAACAATGTACTGGTCTCGTGACTAATCATGCACTGATCACGTAATTGATCCTGCACTGATCACGTGGCTTATCACGCACTGATCACGTGGCTGATCAGACACGTATCACGTGTCTGATCATTTACTGATCACGTGACTAATCATGAAGTGATCACGTGGCTATCCTGCACTGATCACGTGGATATCATGCACAGATCACGTGGCTGATCACACATGTATCACGTGACTGATCATGCACTGATCACGTGGCTATCATGTACAGATCACGTGGCTGATCATGCACTGATCACGTAGCTACCATGTACTGGTCACGTGACTCATCATTCACTGATCACGTGGCTGATCATGCACTGATCACGTGACTGATCATGCACTGATCACGTGGCTGATCATGCACTGATCACGTGGCTGATCATGCACTGATCACGTGACTGATCATGCACTGATCACGTGGCTATCATTCACTGATATTATGCACTGGTCACGTGGCTGATCACACACGTATCATGTGACTGATCATGCTCTGATCACGTGGCTATCATGCACAGATCACGTGGCTGATCAAGTAATGATCACGTAGCTACCATGTACTGATCACGTGACTGATCATGCACTGATTACGTGGCTGATCATGCACTGATCACGTGGCTATCATGCACTGCTCACGTGGCTGATCATGCAATGATCACGTAGCTACCATGCACTGGTCACGTGACTGATC
The DNA here is from genome assembly GCF_032452875.1 of Bos javanicus. Taxonomy (NCBI): domain Eukaryota; kingdom Metazoa; phylum Chordata; class Mammalia; order Artiodactyla; family Bovidae; genus Bos; species Bos javanicus. The sequence continues at coordinate 296,864 of NW_026893750.1, read as the reverse complement.
ATGCACTGATCACGTAATTGATCATGCACTGATCACGTGACTGATCATGCACAGATCACGTGACTGATCATGCACAGATCACGTGACTGATCATGCACTGATCACGTGTCTACCATGCACTGTTCACGTGGCTGATCATGCACTGATCACGACTACCATGCACTGGTCACGTGACTGATCATGCACTGATCACGTAATTGATCATGCACTGATCACGTGGCTGATCATGCACTGATCACGTGACTGATCATGCACTGATCACGTGGCTATCATGCACTGATCACGTGGCTGATCATGCACTGATCACGTAGCTATCATGCACTGATCACGTGACTGATCATGCACTGATCACGTGACTGATCATGCACTGATCACGTGACTGATCATGCACTGATCACGTGACTGATCATGCACTGATCACGTGACTGATCATGCACTGATCACGTGGCTATCATGCACTGCTCACGTGGCTGATCATGCAATGATCACGCAGCTACCATGTACTGGTCACATGACTGATCATGCACTGATCACGTGACTGATCATGCACTGATCACGTGGCTATCATGCACTACTCACGTGGCTGATCATGCAATGATCATGTAGCTACCATGTACAGGTCACGTGAATGATCATACACCCATCAGGTGACTGATCATGCACTGATCACGTGGCTATCATGCACTGATCACGAGACTGATCATGCACTGATCACGTCTATATCATGCACTGATCACATGACTGCCCATGCACTGATCACGTGGATGATCATACACTAATCATGTGACAGATCATGCACTGATCACGTGGCTGATCATGCACTGATACCGTGACTGAGCATGGACTGATCACATGACTATCATGTAGTGATCACGTGACTTAATGGCGCTGATCATGTGACTGATCATGCGCTGATCATGTTTGCTATCATACACTGATCATGTGCCTCTGGAGGCAATAAACAAAGAGCTGAGTAGGCACGAATCAAACAGTCAGCAGGCAATAATCATGGAACTCAGCTGTGAGGAATCATGCTGCTCAGCTGGCAATAATCAAGCAGCTGAGCAGGCAGGAATTACGCAGCACAGCTGGCAATTGTCAAGCAGATGACAGGCAGGAATCGTGCAGCTCAGCTGGCAATTGTCAAGCAGATGAGCAGACTGTAAATACGCAGTTCAGCAGGCCCTGATCACGTGACTGAGCATGCACTGTTCACGTGGCTGATCATACACTGATCACGTGATTGATCATGCACTGATCACTTGGATATCATGCACTGATCACGTGGCTGATCATACAGTGTTCATGTGTCTGACCATGCACTGATCACGTGGCTGATCATACACTGCTCACGTAACTGATCATGCACTGATCACGTGGCTATCATGCACTGATCACGTGGCTGAACATGCACTGCTCACGTGGCTGATCACACACCTGTCACGTGACATATCATGCACTGATCACGTGGCACTCATGCACTGATCACGTGGCTGATCATACTCTGCTCACGTAACTCATCATGCACACATCACGTGGCTATCATGCACTGCTCACTGGCTCGTCATGGAATGATCACGAAGCTACCATATACTGGTCACGTGACTGATCATGCACAGATCACGTAAATGATCATACACTGTTCACGTGACTGATCATGTACTGATCACGTGACTGATCATGCACTGATCACGTAGCTATCATGCTCTGCTCACGTGGCTGATCATGCAATGATCACGTAGCAACCATGTACTGGTCAAGTGACTGATCATGCACTGATCACGCAATTGATCCTGCACTGATCACGTGTCTCATCATGCACTGATCACGTGGCTGATCACACACGTATCACGTGACTGATCATGCACTGATCACGTGACTAATCATGCACTGATCACGTGGCTATCATGCACTGATCACGTGGATATCATGCACTGATCACGTGGCTGATCACACACGTATCACGTGACTGATCATGCACTGATCACGTGGCTATCATGCACTGATCACGTGGCTATCATGCACGGATATCATGCACTGGTCACGTGACTGATCATGCACTGATCACGTGACTGATCATGCACTGATCACGTGGCTATCATGCACTGATCACGTGGCTGATCATGCACTGATCACGTAGCTACCATGCACTGATCACGTGACTGATCATGCACTGATCACGTGGCTGATCATGCACTGATCACGTGACTGATCATGCACTGATCACGTGGCTGATCATGCACTGATCACGTGGCTGATCATGCACTGATCACGTGGCTGATCATGCACTGATCACGTGGCTGATCACACATGATCACGTGACTGATCATGCACTGATCACGTGGCTGATCATGCACTGATCACGTGGCTGATCATGCACTGATCACGTGGCTATCATGCACTGATCACGTGGCTGATCATGCAATGATCACGTACAATCATGCACTGATCACGTGACTGATCATGCACTGATCACGTAATTGATCATGCACTGATCACGTGGCTCATCATGCACTGATCACGTGGCTGATCATCACGTATCACGTGACTGATCATGCACTGATCACGTGAATGATCATGCACTGATCACGTGGCTATCATGCACTGATCACGTGGATATCATGCACTGATCACGTGGCTGATCACACACGTATCACGTGACTGATCATGCACTGATCACGTGGCTATCATGCACTGATCACGTGGCTATCATGCACTGATCACGTGGCTGATCATGCACTGATCACGTGGCTATCATGCACTGATCACGTGACTGATCATGCACTGATCACGTGACTGATCATGCACTGATCACGTGGCTATCATGCACTGATCACGTGGCTGATCATGCACTGATCACGCAGCTACCATGCACTGGTCACATGACTGATCATGCACTGATCACGTAATTGATCATGCACTGATCACGTGGCTTATCATGCACTGATCATGTGACTGATCATGTGCTGATCATGTTTGGTGTCACACACTGATCATGTGCCTCTGGAGGCAATGAACATAGAGCTGAGTAGGCAGGAATCAGTCAGCAGGCTATAATCATGGAACTCACCTCTGAGAAATCATGCTGCTCAGCTGGCAATAATCAAGTAGATGAGCAGGCAGGAATTACGCAGCACAGCTGGCAATTGTCAAGCAGATGACAGGCAGGAATCGTGCAGCTCAGCTGGCAATTGTCAAGCAGATGAGCAGACAGTAATCACGCAGCTCAGCAGGCACTGATCACGTGACTGATCATGCACTGATCACGTGGCTGATCATGCACTGATCACGTGACTGATCATGCACTGATCACGTGACTGATCATGCACTGATCACGTGGCTGATCATGCACTGATCACGTGACTGATCATGCACTGATCACGTGACTGATCATGCACTGATCACGTGGCTATCATGCACTGCTCACGTGGCTGATCATGCATGATCACGCAGCTACCATGTACTGGTCACATGACTGATCATGCACTGATCACGTGACTGATCATGCAGTGATCACGTGGCTATCATGCACTACTCACGTGGCTGATCATGCAATGATCATGTAGCTACCATGTACAGGTCACGTGAATGATCATACACCCATCAGGTGACTGATCATGCACTGATCACGTGGCTATCATGCACTGATCACGAGACTGATCATGCACTGATCACGTCTATATCATGCACTGATCACATGACTGCCCATGCACTGATCACGTGGATGATCATACACTAATCATGTGACAGATCATGCACTGATCACGTGGCTGATCATGCACTGATACCGTGACTGAGCATGGACTGATCACATGACTATCATGTAGTGATCACGTGACTTAATGGCGCTGATCATGTGACTGATCATGCGCTGATCATGTTTGCTATCATACACTGATCATGTGCCTCTTGAGGCAATAAACAAAGAGCTGAGTAGGCACGAATCAAACAGTCAGCAGGCAATAATCATGGAACTCAGCTGTGAGGAATCATGCTGCTCAGCTGGCAATAATCAAGCAGCTGAGCAGGCAGGAATTACGCAGCACAGCTGGCAATTGTCAAGCAGATGACAGGCAGGAATCGTGCAGCTCAGCTGGAAATTGTCAAGCAGATGAGCAGACAGTAATCACGCAGCTCAGCAGGCCCTGATCACGTGACTGAGCATGCACTGTTCACGTGGCTGATCATACACTGATCACGTGACTGATCATGCACTGATCACGTGGCTATCATGCACTGATCACGTGGCTGATCATGCACTGATCACGTGGCTGATCATACACTGCTCACGTAACTGATCATGCACTGATCACGTGGCTATCATGCACTGATCACGTGGCTGAACATGCACTGTTCACGTGGCTTATCACACACCTGTCACGTGACTGATCATGCACTGATCACGTGGCACTCATGCACTGATCACGTGGCTGATCATACTCTGCTCACGTAACTGATCATGCACACATCACGTGGCTATCATGCACTGCTCACGTGGCTGATCATGCAATGATCACGTAGCTACCATATACTGGTCACGTGACTGATCATGCACAGATCACGTAAATGATCATGCACTGTTCACGTGACTGATCATGTACTGATCACGTGACTGATCATGCACTGATCACGTGGCTATCATGCACTGCTCACGTGGCTGATCATGCAATGATCACGTAGCAACCATGTACTGGTCACGTGACTGATCATGCACTGATCACGTAATTAATCCTGCACTGATCACGTGGCTGATCATGCACTGATCACGTGGCTGATCACACACGTATCACGTGACTGATCATGCACTGATCACGTGGCTATCATGCACTGATCACGTGGCTATCAATCACTGATCACGTGGATATCATGCACTGATCACGTGGCTGATCACAGACGTATCACATGACTGATCATGCACTGATCACGTGGCTATCATGCACTGATCACGTGGCTGATCATGCAATGATCACGTAGCTACCATGTACTGGTCACGTGACTGATCATGCACTGATCACGATTGATCATGCACTGATCACGTGGCTGATCATGCACTGATCACGTGACTGATCATGCACTGATCACGTGACTGATCATGCACTGATCACGTGGCTATCATGCACTGATCACGTGGCTGATCATGCACTGATCACAGCTATCATGCACTGATCACGTGACTGATCATGCACTGATCACGTAATTGATCATGCACTGATCACGTGGCTGATCATGCACTGATCACGTGGCTGATCATGCACTGATCACGTGGCTATCATGCACTGATCACGTGGCTGATCATGCACTGATCATGTAGCTACCATGTACTGGTCACGTGAATGATCATACACCCATCAGGTGACTGATCATGCACTGATCACGTGGCTATCATGCACTGATCACGAGACTGAACATGCACTGATCACGTCTAATCATGCACTGGTCACATGACTGCCCATGCACTGATCACGTGGATGATCATACACTAATCATGTGACAGATCATGCACTGATCACGTGGCTGATCATGCACTGATACCGTGACTGAGCATGGACTGATCACATGACTATCATGTAGTGATCACGTGACTTAATGGCGCTGATCATGTGACTGATCATGCGCTGATCATGTTTGCTATCATACACTGATCATGTGCCTCTGGAGGCAATAAACAAAGAGCTGAGTAGGCACGAATCAAACAGTCAGCAGGCAATAATCATGGAACTCAGCTGTGAGGAATCATGCTGCTCAGCTGGCAATAATCAAGCAGCTGAGCAGGCAGGAATTACGCAGCACAGCTGGCAATTGTCAAGCAGATGACAGGCAGGAATCGTGCAGCTCAGCTGGCAATTGTCAAGCAGATGAGCAGACAGTAATCACGCAGCTCAGCAGGCCCTTATCACGTGACTGAGCATGCACTGTTCACGTGGCTGATCATACACTGATCACGTGATGATCATGCACTGATCACTTGGATATCATGCATTGATCACGTGGCTGATCATACACTGTTAACGTGTCTGACCATGCACTGATCACGTGGCTGATCATACACTGCTCACGTGACTGATCATGCACTGATCACGTGGCTATCATGCACTGATCACGTGGCTGATCATGCACTGATCACGTGGCTGATCATGCACTGATCACGTGCAATCATGCACTGATCACGTGACTGATCATGCACTGATCACGCTGATCATGCACTGATCACGTGGCTCATCATGCACTGATCACGTGGCTGATCATGCACTGATCACGTGACTGATCATGCACTGATCACGTGACTGATCATGCACTGATCACGTGGCTATCATGCACTGATCACGTGGCTATCATGCACTGATCACGTGGCTGATCATGCACTGATCACGTGACTGATCATGCACTGATCACGTGGCTATCATGCACTGATCACGTGGCTGATCATGCACTGATATCATGCACTGATCACGTGACTGATCATGCACTGATCACGTGACTGATCATGCACTGATCACGTGGCTATCATGCACTGATCACGTGGCTGATCATGCACTGATCACGTAGCTATCATGCACTGATCACGTGACTGATCATGCACTGATCACGTGGCTGATCATGCACTGATCACGTGACTGATCATGCACTGATCACGTGGCTGATCATGCACTGATCACGTGGCTGATCATGCACTGATCACGTGGCTGATCATGCACTGATCACGTGGCTGATCACACATGATCACGTGACTGATCATGCACTGATCACGTGGCTGTCATGCACTGATCACGTGGCTGATCATGCACTGATCACGTGGCTATCATGCACTGATCACGTGGCTGATCATGCAATGATCACGTAGCTACCATGCACTGATCACGTGACTGATCATGCACTGATCACGTAATTGATCATGCACTGATCACGTGGCTGATCATGCACTGATCACGTGGCTGATCATGCACTGATCACGTGACTGATCATGCACTGATCACGTGACTGATCATGCACTGATCACGTGGCTATCATGCACTGATCACGTGGCTGATCATGCACTGATCACGTGGCTGATCATGCACTGATCACGTGACTGATCATGCACTGATCACGTGGCTGATCATGCACTGATCACGTGGCTATCATGCACTGATCACGTGGCTGATCATGCAATGATCACGTAGCTATCATGCACTGGTCACGTGACTGATCATGCACTGATCACGTGACTGATCATGCACTGATCACGTGGCTATCATGCACTGATCACGTGGCTGATCATGCACTGATCACGTAGCTATCATGCACTGATCACGTGACTGATCATGCACTGATCACGTGACTGATCATGCACTGATCACGTGACTGATCATGCACTGATCACGTGACTGATCATGCACTGATCACGTGGCTGATCATGCACTGATACCGTGACTGAGCATGGACTGATCACATGACTATCATGTAGTGATCACGTGACTTAATGGCGCTGATCATGTGACTGATCATGCGCTGATCATGTTTGCTATCATACACTGATCATGTGCCTCTGGAGGCAATAAACAAAGAGCTGAGTAGGCACGAATCAAACAGTCAGCAGGCAATAATCATGGAACTCAGCTGTGAGGAATCATGCTGCTCAGCTGGCAATAATCAAGCAGCTGAGCAGGCAGGAATTACGCAGCACAGCTGGCAATTGTCAAGCAGATGACAGGCAGGAATCGTGCAGCTCAGCTGGCAATTGTCAAGCAGATGAGCAGACAGTAATCACGCAGCTCAGCAGGCCCTGATCACGTGACTGAGCATGCACTGTTCACGTGGCTGATCATACACTGATCACGTGATTGATCATGCACTGATCACTTGGATATCATGCACTGATCACGTGGCTGATCATACACTGTTCACGTGTCTGACCATGCACTGATCACGTGGCTGATCATACACTGCTCACGTAACTGATCATGCACTGATCACGTGGCTATCATGCACTGATCACGTGGCTGAACATGCACTGATCACGTGGCTGATCACACACCTGTCACGTGACATATCATGCACTGATCACGTGGCACTCATGCACTGATCACGTGGCTGATCATACACTGCTCACGTAACTGATCATGCACACATCACGTGGCTATCATGCACTGCTCACGTGGCTCGTCATGGAATGATCACGTAGCTACCATATACTGGTCACGTGACTGATCATGCACAGATCACGTAAATGATCATGCACTGTTCACGTGACTGATCATGTACTGATCACGTGACTGATCATGCACTGATCACGTGGCTATCATGCACTGCTCACTTGGCTGATCATGCAACGATCACGTAGCAACCATGTACTGGTCACGTGACTGATCATGCACTGATCACGTAATTGATCCTGCACTGATCACGTGGCTCATCATGCACTGATCCGGTGGCTGATCACACACGTATCACGTGACTGATCATGCACTGATCACGTGACTAATCATGCACTGATCACGTGGCTATCATGCACTGATCACGTGGATATCATGCACTGATCACGTGGCTGATCACACATGTATCACGTGACTGATCATGCACTGATCACGTGGCTATCATGCACTGATCACGTGGCTGATCATGCAATGATCACCTACCTACCATGTACTGGTCACGTGACTGATCATGCACTGATCACGTGACTGATCATGCACTGATCACGTGGCTATCATGCACTGATCACGTGGCTGATCATGCAATGATCATGTAGCTACCATGTACTGGTCACGTGACTGATCATGCACTGATCACGTGACTGATCATGCACTGATCACGTGGCTATCATGCACTGATCACGTGACTGATCATGCACTGATCACGTCTATATCATGCACTGATCACATGACTGATCATGCACTGATCACGTGGATGATCATGCACTGATCATGTGACAGATCATGCACTGATCACGTGGCTGATCATGCACTGATCACGTGACTGATCATGCACTGATCACGTGGCTATCATGCACTGATCACGTGGCTGATCATGCAATGATCACGAAGCTACCATATACTGATCACGTGACTGATCATGCACTGATCACGTAAATGATCATGCACTGATCACGTGACTGATCATGCACTGATCACGTGACTGATCATGCACTGATCACGTGGCTATCATGCACTGATCACGTGGCTGATCATGCAACGATCACCTAGCAACCATATACTGGTCACGTGACTGATCATGCACTGATCACGTAATTGATCATGCACTGATCACGTGGCTCATCATGCACTGATCACGTGGCTGATCAGACACGATCACGTGACTGATCATGCACTGATCACGTGACTGATCATGCACTGATCACGTGGCTATCATGCACTGATCACGTGGATATCATGCACTGATCACGTGGCTGATCATGCATGATCACGTGACTGATCATGCACTGATCACGTGGCTATCATGCACTGATCACGTGGCTGATCATGCACTGATCACGTACTGATCATGCACTGATCACGTGACTGATCATGCACTGATCACGTGGCTGATCATGCACTGATCACGTGGCTGATCATGCACTGATCACGTGACTGATCATGCACTGATCACGTGACTGATCATGCACTGATCACGTGGCTATCATGCACTGATATCATGCACTGATCACGTGGCTGATCACACACTGATCACGTGACTGATCATGCACTGATCACGTGGCTATCATGCACTGATCACGTGGCTGATCATGCACTGATCACGTAGCTACCATGTACTGTCACGTGACTGATCATGCACTGATCACGTGGCTGATCATGCACTGATCACGTGACTGATCATGCACTGATCACGTGGCTGATCATGCACTGATCACGTGGCTATCATGCACTGATCACGTGGCTGATCATGCACTGATCACGTAGCTACCATGCACTGATCACGTGACTGATCATGCACTGATCACGTGATTGATCATGCACTGATCACGTGACTGATCATGCACTGATCACGTGACTGATCATGCACTGATCACGTGGCTGATCATGCACTGATACCGTGACTGAGCATGGACTGATCACATGACTATCATGTAGTGATCACGTGACTTAATGGCGCTGATCATGTGACTGATCATGCGCTGATCATGTTTGCTATCATACACTGATCATGTGCCTCTGGAGGCAATAAACAAAGAGCTGAGTAGGCACAAATCATACAGTCAGCAGGCAATAATCATGGGACTCAGCTGTGAGGAATCATGCTGCTCAGCTGGCAATAATCAAGCAGCTGAGCAGGCAGGAATTACGCAGCACAGCTGGCAATTGTCAAGCAGATGACAGGCAGGAATCGTGCAGCTCAGCTGGCAATTGTCAAGCAGATGAGCAGACAGTAATCACGCAGCTCAGCAGGCCCTGATCACGTGACTGAGCATGCACTGTTCACGTGGCTGATCATACACTGATCACGTGATTGATCATGCACTGATCACTTGGATATCATGCACTGATCACGTGGCTGATCATACACTGTTCACGTGTCTGACCATGCACTGATCACGTGGCTGATCATACACTGCTCACGTAACTGATCATGCACTGATCACGTGGCTATCATGCACTGATCACGTGGCTGTACATGCACTGATCACGTGGCTGATCACACACCTGTCACGTGACATATCATGCACTGATCACGTGGCACTCATGCACTGATCACGTGGCTGATCATACACTGCTCACGTAACTCATCATGCACACATCACGTGGCTATCATGCACTGCTCACGTGGTTCGTCATGGAATGATCACGAAGCTACCATATACTGGTCACGTGACTGATCATGCACAGATCACGTAAATGATCATGCACTGTTCACGTGACTGATCATGTACTGATCACGTGACTGATCATGCACTGATCACGTGGCTATCATGCACTGCTCACGTGGCTGATCATGCAACGATCACGTAGCAACCATGTACTGGTCACGTGACTGATCATGCACTGATCACGTAATTGATCCTGCACTGATCACGTGGCTCATCACGCACTGATCCGGTGGCTGATCACACACGTATCACGTGACTGATCATGCACTGATCACGTGACTAATCATGCACTGATCACGTGGCTATCATGCACTGATCACGTGGATATCATGCACTGATCACGTGGCTGATCACACATGTATCACGTGACTGATCATGCACTGATCACGTGGCTATCATGCACTGATCACGTGGCTGATCATGCACTGATCACGTAGCTACCATGTACTGGTCACGTGACTGATCATGCACTGATCACGTGGCTGATCATGCACTGATCACGTGACTGATCATGCACTGATCACGTGGCTGATCATGCACTGATCACGTGGCTGATCATGCACTGATCACGTGACTGATCATGCACTGATCACGTGGCTATCATGCACTGATATCATGCACTGATCACGTGGCTGATCACACACTGATCACGTGACTGATCATGCACTGATCACGTGGCTATCATGCACTGATCACGTGGCTGATCATGCACTGATCACGTAGCTATCATGTACTGATCACGTGACTGATCATGCACTGATCACGTGGCTGATCATGCACTGATCACGTGGCTATCATGCACTGATCACGTGGCTGATCATGCACTGATCACGTAGCTACCATGCACTGATCACGTGACTGATCATGCACTGATCACGTAATTGATCATGCACTGATCACGTGACTGATCATGCACTGATCACGTGACTGATCATGCACTGATCACGTGACTGATCATGCACTGATCACGTGGCTATCATGCACTGATCACGTGGCTGATCATGCACTGATCACGTGGCTATCATGCACTGGTCACGTGACTGATCATGCACTGATCACGTAATTGATCATGCACTGATCACGTGGCTGATCATGCACTGATCACGTGACTGATCATGCACTGATCACGTGGCTATCATGCACTGATCACGTGGCTGATCATGCACTGATCACGTAGCTATCATGCACTGGTCACGTGACTGATCATGCACTGATCACGTGACTGATCATGCACTGATCACGTGACTGATCATGCACTGATCACGTGACTGATCATGCACTGATCACGTGACTGATCATGCACTGATCACGTGGCTATCATGCACTGCTCACGTGGCTGATCATGCAATGATCACGCAGCTACCATGTACTGGTCACATGACTGATCATGCACTGATCACGTGACTGATCATGCAGTGATCACGTGGCTATCATGCACTACTCACGTGGCTGATCATGCAATGATCATGTAGCTACCATGTACAGGTCACGTGAATGATCATACACCCATCAGGTGACTGATCATGCACTGATCACGTGGCTATCATGCACTGATCACGAGACTGATCATGCACTGATCACGTCTATATCATGCACTGATCACATGACTGCCCATGCACTGATCACGTGGATGATCATACACTAATCATGTGACAGATCATGCACTGATCACGTGGCTGATCATGCACTGATACCGTGACTGAGCATGGACTGATCACATGACTATCATGTAGTGATCACGTGACTTAATGGCGCTGATCATGTGACTGATCATGCGCTGATCATGTTTGCTATCATACACTGATCATGTGCCTCTGGAGGCAATAAACAAAGAGCTGAGTAGGCACGAATCAAACAGTCAGCAGGCAATAATCATGGAACTCAGCTGTGAGGAATCATGCTGCTCAGCTGGCAATAATCAAGCAGCTGAGCAGGCAGGAATTACGCAGCACAGCTGGCAATTGTCAAGCAGATGACAGGCAGGAATCGTGCAGCTCAGCTGGCAATTGTCAAGCAGATGAGCAGACAGTAATCACGCAGCTCAGCAGGCCCTGATCACGTGACTGAGCATGCACTGTTCACGTGGCTGATCATACACTGATCACGTGATTGATCATGCACTGATCACTTGGATATCATGCACTGATCACGTGGCTGATCATACAGTGTTCACGTGTCTGACCATGCACTGATCACGTGGCTGATCATACACTGCTCACGTAACTGATCATGCACTGATCACGTGGCTATCATGCACTGATCACGTGGCTGAACATGCACTGTTCACGTGGCTGATCACACACCTGTCACGTGACATATCATGCACTGATCACGTGGCACTCATGCACTGATCACGTGGCTGATCATACTCTGCTCACGTAACTCATCATGCACAAATCACGTGGCTATCATGCACTGCTCACGTGGTTCGTCATGGAATGATCACGTAGCTACCATATACTGGTCACGTGACTGATCATGCACAGATCACGTAAATGATCATACACTGTTCAGGTGACTGATCATGTACTGATCACGTGACTGATCATGCACTGATCACGTGGCTATCATGCTCTGCTCACGTGGCTGATCATGCAATGATCACGTAGCAACCATGTACTGGTCACGTGACTGATCATGCACTGATCACGTAATTGATCCTGCACTGATCACGTGGCTCATCATGCACTGATCACGTGGCTGATCACACACGTATCACGTGACTGATCATGCACTGATCACGTGACTAATCATGCACTGATCACGTGGCTATCATGCACTGATCACGTGGATATCATGCACTGATCACGTGGCTGATCACACACGTATCACGTGACTGATCATGCACTGATCACGTGGCTATCATGCACTGATCACGTGGCTATCATGCACGGATATCATGCACTGGTCACGTGACTGATCATGCACTGATCACGTGACTGATCATGCACTGATCACGTGGCTATCATGCACTGATCACGTGGCTGATCATGCACTGATCACGTAGCTACCATGCACTGATCACGTGACTGATCATGCACTGATCACGTGGCTGATCATGCACTGATCACGTGACTGATCATGCACTGATCACGTGGCTGATCATGCACTGATCACGTGGCTGATCATGCACTGATCACGTGGCTGATCATGCACTGATCACGTGGCTGATCACACATGATCACGTGACTGATCATGCACTGATCACGTGGCTGTCATGCACTGATCACGTGGCTATCATGCACTGATCACGTGGCTATCATGCACTGATCACGTGGCTGATCATGCAATGATCACGTACTGATCATGCACTGATCATGTGACTGATCATGCACTGATCACGTAATTGATCATGCACTGATCACGTGGCTCATCATGCACTGATCACGTGGCTGATCATCACGATCACGTGACTGATCATGCACTGATCACGTGAATGATCATGCACTGATCACGTGGCTATCATGCACTGATCACGTGGATATCATGCACTGATCACGTGGCTGATCACACACGATCACGTGACTGATCATGCACTGATCACGTGGCTATCATGCACTGATCACGTGGCTATCATGCACTGATCACGTGGCTGATCATGCACTGATCACGTGGCTATCATGCACTGATCACGTGACTGATCATGCACTGATCACGTGACTGATCATGCACTGATCACGTGGCTATCATGCACTGATCACGTGGCTGATCATGCACTGATCACGCAGCTACCATGCACTGGTCACGTGACTGATCATGCACTGATCACGTAATTGATCATGCACTGATCACGTGGCTTATCATGCACTGATCATGTGACTGATCATGTGCTGATCATGTTTGGTGTCACACACTGATCATGTGCCTCTGGAGGCAATGAACATAGAGCTGAGTAGGCAGGAATCAGTCAGCAGGCTATAATCATGGAACTCACCTCTGAGAAATCATGCTGCTCAGCTGGCAATAATCAAGTAGATGAGCAGGCAGGAATTACGCAGCACAGCTGGCAATTGTCAAGCAGATGACAGGCAGGAATCGTGCAGCTCAGCTGGCAATTGTCAAGCAGATGAGCAGACAGTAATCACGCAGCTCAGCAGGCACTGATCACGTGACTGATCATGCACTGATCACGTGGCTGATCATACACTGATCACGTGACTGATCATGCACTGATCACGTGACTGATCATGCACTGATCACGTGGCTGATCATGCACTGATCACGTGGCTGATCATGCACTGATCACGTGACTGATCATGCACTGATCACGTGGCTATCATGCACTGCTCACGTGGCTGATCATGCATGATCACGCAGCTACCATGTACTGGTCACATGACTGATCATGCACTGATCACGTGACTGATCATGCAGTGATCACGTGGCTATCATGCACTACTCACGTGGCTGATCATGCAATGATCATGTAGCTACCATGTACAGGTCACGTGAATGATCATACACCCATCAGGTGACTGATCATGCACTGATCACGTGGCTATCATGCACTGATCACGAGACTGATCATGCACTGATCACGTCTATATCATGCACTGATCACATGACTGCCCATGCACTGATCACGTGGATGATCATACACTAATCATGTGACAGATCATGCACTGATCACGTGGCTGATCATGCACTGATACCGTGACTGAGCATGGACTGATCACATGACTATCATGTAGTGATCACGTGACTTAATGGCGCTGATCATGTGACTGATCATGCGCTGATCATGTTTGCTATCATACACTGATCATGTGCCTCTTGAGGCAATAAACAAAGAGCTGAGTAGGCACGAATCAAACAGTCAGCAGGCAATAATCATGGAACTCAGCTGTGAGGAATCATGCTGCTCAGCTGGCAATAATCAAGCAGCTGAGCAGGCAGGAATTACGCAGCACAGCTGGCAATTGTCAAGCAGATGACAGGCAGGAATCGTGCAGCTCAGCTGGCAATTGTCAAGCAGATGAGCAGACAGTAATCACGCAGCTCAGCAGGCCCTGATCACGTGACTGAGCATGCACTGTTCACGTGGCTGATCATACACCGATCACGTGAATGATCATGCACTGATCACGTGGCTATCATGCACTGATCACGTGGCTGATCATGCACTGATCACGTGGCTGATCATACACTGATCACGTAACTGATCATGCACTGATCACGTGGCTATCATGCACTGATCACGTGGCTGAACATGCACTGTTCACGTGGCTTATCACACACCTGTCACGTGACTGATCATGCACTGATCACGTGGCACTCATGCACTGATCACGTGGCTGATCATACTCTGCTCACGTAACTGATCATGCACACATCACGTGGCTATCATGCACTGCTCACGTGGCTGATCATGCAATGATCACGTAGCAACCATATACTGGTCACGTGACTGATCATGCACAGATCACGTAAATGATCATGCACTGTTCACGTGACTGATCATGTACTGATCACGTGACTGATCATGCACTGATCACGTGGCTATCATGCACTGCTCACGTGGCTGATCATGCAATGATCACGTAGCAACCATGTACTGGTCACGTGACTGATCATGCACTGATCACGTAATTGATCCTGCACTGATCACCTGGCTCATCATGCACTGATCACGTGGCTGATCACACACGTATCACGTGACTGATCATGCACTGATCACGTGGCTATCATGCACTGATCACGTGGCTATAAATCACTGATCACGTGGATATCATGCACTGATCACGTGGCTGATCACACACGTATCACATGACTGATCATGCACTGATCACGTGGCTATCATGCACTGATCACGTGGCTGATCATGCAATGATCATGTAGCTACCATGTACTGGTCACGTGACTGATCATGCACTGATCACGTAATTGATCATGCACTGATCACGTGGCTGATCATGCACTGATCACGTGACTGATCATGCACTGATCACGTGACTGATCATGCACTGATCACGTGGCTATCATGCACTGATCACGTGGCTGATCATGCACTGATCACACAGCTATCATGCACTGATCACGTGACTGATCATGCACTGATCACGTAATTGATCATGCACTGATCACGTGGCTGATCATGCACTGATCACGTGGCTGATCATGCACTGATCACGTGGCTATCATGCACTGATCACGTGGCTGATCATGCACTGATCATGTAGCTACCATGTACTGGTCACGTGAATGATCATACACCCATCAGGTGACTGATCATGCACTGATCACGTGGCTATCATGCACTGATCACGAGACTGATCATGCACTGATCACGTCTAATCATGCACTGGTCACATGACTGCCCATGCACTGATCACGTGGATGATCATACACTAATCATGTGACAGATCATGCACTGATCACGTGGCTGATCATGCACTGATACCGTGACTGAGCATGGACTGATCACATGACTATCATGTAGTGATCACGTGACTTAATGGCGCTGATCATGTGACGGATCATGCGCTGATCATGTTTGCTATCATACACTGATCATGTGCCTCTGGAGGCAATAAACAAAGAGCTGAGTAGGCACGAATCAAACAGTCAGCAGGCAATAATCATGGAACTCAGCTGTGAGGAATCATGCTGCTCAGCTGGCAATAATCAAGCAGCTGAGCAGGCAGGAATTACGCAGCACAGCTGGCAATTGTCAAGCAGATGACAGGCAGGAATCGTGCAGCTCAGCTGGCAATTGTCAAGCAGATGAGCAGACAGTAATCACGCAGCTCAGCAGGCCCTTATCACGTGACTGAGCATGCACTGTTCACGTGGCTGATCATACACTGATCACGTGATTGATCATGCACTGATCACTTGGATATCATGCACTGATCACGTGGCTGATCATACACTTTTCACGTGTCTGACCATGCACTGATCACGTGGCTGATCATACACTGCTCACGTAACTGATCATGCACTGATCACGTGGCTATCATGCACTGATCACGTGGCTGATCATGCACTGATCACGTGGCTGATCATGCACTGATCACGTGACTGATCATGCACTGATGACGTGGCAATCATGCACTGATCACGTGGCTGATCATACACTGATCACGTGACTGATCATGCACTGATCACGTGGCTATCATGCACTGATCACGTGGCTATCATGCACTGATCACGTGGCTGATCATGCACTGATCACGTGACTGATCATGCACTGATCACGTCTGATCATGCACTGATCACGTGACTGATCATGCACTGATCACGTGGATGATCATGCACTGATCACTGTCACTGATCATGCACTGATCACGTGGCTATCATGCACTGATCACGTGGCTGATCATGCACTGATCACGTGGCTGATCATGCACTGATCACGTGGCTGATCATGCACTGATCACGTGACTGATCATGCACTGATCACGTGGCTATCATGCACTGATCACGTGGCTGATCATGCACTGATCACGTGGCTGATCACACATGTGTCACGTGACTGATCATGCACTGATCACGTGGCATCATGCACTGATCACGTGGCTGATCATGCACTGATCACGTGACTGATCATGCACTGATCACGTGGCTATCATGCACTGATCACGTGGCTGATCATGCAATGATCACGTAGCTACCATGCACTGATCACGTGACTGATCATGCACTGATCACGTGGCTGATCATGCACTGATCACGTGACTGATCATGCACTGATCACGTGACTGATCATGCACTGATCACGTGGCTATCATGCACTGATCACGTGGCTGATCATGCACTGATCACGTGGCTATCATGCACTGATCACGTGACTGATCATGCACTGATCACGTAATTGATCATGCACTGATCACGTGACTGATCATGCACTGATCACGTGGCTGATCATGCACTGATCACGTGGCTATCATGCACTACTCACGTGGCTGATCATGCAATGATCATGTAGCTACCATGTACCGGACAGTGACTGATCATACACCCATCAGGTGACTGATCATGCACTGATCACGTGGCTGATCATGCACTGATCACGTGACTGATCATGCACTGATCACGTGACTGATCATGCACTGATCACATGGCTATCATGCACTGATCACGTGGCTGATCATGCACTGATCACGTGGCTGATCATGCACTGATACCGTGACTGAGCATGGACTGATCACATGACTATCATGTAGTGATCACGTGACTTAATGGCGCTGATCATGTGACTGATCATGCGCTGATCATGTTTGCTATCATACACTGATCATGTGCCTCTGGAGGCAATAAACAAAGAGCTGAGTAGGCACGAATCAAACAGTCAGCAGGCAATAATCATGGAACTCAGCTGTGAGGAATCATGCTGCTCAGCTGGCAATAATCAAGCAGCTGAGCAGGCAGGAATTACGCAGCACAGCTGGCAATTGTCAAGCAGATGACAGGCAGGAATCGTGCAGCTCAGCTGGCAATTGTCAAGCAGATGAGCAGACAGTAATCACGCAGCTCAGCAGGCCCTGATCACGTGACTGAGCATGCACTGTTCACGTGGCTGATCATACACTGATCACGTGATGATCATGCACTGATCACTTGGATATCATGCACTGATCACGTGGCTGATCATACACTGTTCACGTGTCTGACCATGCACTGATCACGTGGCTGATCATACACTGCTCACGTGACTGATCATGCACTGATCACGTGGCTATCATGCACTGATCACGTGGCTGATCATGCACTGATCACGTGGCTGATCATGCAACTGATCACGTAGCAATCATGCACTGATCACGTGACTGATCATGCACTGATCACGTGGCTGATCATGCACTGATCACGTGGCTCATCATGCACTGATCACGTGGCTGATCATGCACTGATCACGTGACTGATCATGCACTGATCACGTGACTGATCATGCACTGATCACGTGGCTGATCATGCACTGATCACGTGGATGATCATGCACTGATCACGTGGCTGATCATGCACTGATCACGTGACTGATCATGCACTGATCACGTGGCTATCATGCACTGATCACGTGGCTGATCATGCACTGATATCATGCACTGATCACGTGACTGATCATGCACTGATCACGTGACTGATCATGCACTGATCACGTGGCTATCATGCACTGATCACGTGGCTGATCATGCACTGATCACGTAGCTATCATGCACTGATCACGTGACTGATCATGCACTGATCACGTGGCTGATCATGCACTGATCACGTGACTGATCATGCACTGATCACGTGGCTGATCATGCACTGATCACGTGGCTGATCATGCACTGATCACGTGGCTGATCATGCACTGATCACGTGGCTGATCACACATGATCACGTGACTGATCATGCACTGATCACGTGGCTGATCATGCACTGATCACGTGGCTGATCATGCACTGATCACGTGGCTATCATGCACTGATCACGTGGCTGATCATGCACTGATCACGTAGCTACCATGCACTGATCACGTGACTGATCATGCACTGATCACGTACTGATCATGCACTGATCACGTGGCTGATCATGCACTGATCACGTGGCTGATCATGCACTGATCACGTGACTGATCATGCACTGATCACGTGACTGATCATGCACTGATCACGTGGCTATCATGCACTGATCACGTGGATATCATGCACTGATCACGTGGCTGATCATGCACTGATCACGTGACTGATCATGCACTGATCACGTGGCTATCATGCACTGATCACGTGGCTATCATGCACTGATCACGTGGCTGATCATGCACTGATCACGTAGCTATCATGCACTGATCACGTGACTGATCATGCACTGATCACGTGACTGATCATGCACTGATCACGTGGCTATCATGCACTGATCACGTGGCTGATCATGCAATGATCACGCAGCTACCATGCACTGGTCACATGACTGATCATGCACTGATCACGATTGATCATGCACTGATCACGTGGCTTATCATGCACTGATCATGTGACTGATCATGTGCTGATCATGTTTGGTGTCATACACTGATCATGTGCCTCTGGAGGCAATGAACAAAGAGCTGAGTAGGCACGAATCAGTCAGCAGGCTATAATCATGGAACTCAGCTCTGAGAAATCATGCTGCTCAGCTGGCAATAATCAAGTAGCTGAGCAGGCAGGAATTACGCAGCACAGGTGGCAATTGTCAAGCAGATGACAGGCAGGAATCGTGCAGCTCAGCTGGCAATTGTCAAGCAGATGAGCAGACAGTAATCACGCAGCTCAGCAGGCCCTGATCACGTGACTGAGCATGCACTGTTCACGTGGCTGATCATACACTGATCACGTGACTGATCATGCACTGATCACGTGACTGATCATGCACTGATCACGTGGCTGATCATGCACTGATCACGTGACTGATCATGCACTGATCACGTGGCTGATCATGCACTGATCACGTGGCTATCATGCACTGATCACGTGGCTGATCATGCACTGATCACGCAGCTACCATGCACTGGTCACGTGACTGATCATGCACTGATCACGTGACTGATCATGCACTGATCACGTGGCTATCATGCACTGATCACGTGGCTGATCATGCACTGATCACGTAGCTACCATGTACTGATCACGTGACTGATCATGCACTGATCACGTGACTGATCATGCACTGATCACGTGGCTATCATGCACTGATCACGTGACTGATCATGCACTGATCACGTCTGATCATGCACTGATCACGTGACTGATCATGCACTGATCACGTGGCTGATCATGCACTGATCACGTGACTGATCATGCACTGATCACGTGGCTGATCATGCACTGATCACGTGACTGATCATGCACTGATCACGTGACTGATCATGCACTGATCACGTGGCTGATCATGCACTGATCACGTGGCTGATCATGCACTGATCACGTGACTGATCATGCACTGATCACGTGACTGATCATGCACTGATCACGTGGCTATCATGCACTGATCACGTGGCTGATCATGCACTGATCACGTGACTGATCATGCACTGATCACGTGGCTGATCATGCACTGATCACTGATCATGCACTGATCACGTGGCTGATCATGCACTGATACCGTGACTGAGCATGGACTGATCACATGACTATCATGTAGTGATCACGTGACTTAATGGCGCTGATCATGTGACTGATCATGCGCTGATCATGTTTGCTATCATACACTGATCATGTGCCTCTGGAGGCAATAAACAAAGAGCTGAGTAGGCACGAATCAAACAGTCAGCAGGCAATAATCATGGAACTCAGCTGTGAGGAATCATGCTGCTCAGCTGGCAATAATCAAGCAGCTGAGCAGGCAGGAATTACGCAGCACAGCTGGCAATTGTCAAGCAGATGACAGGCAGGAATCGTGCAGCTCAGCTGGCAATTGTCAAGCAGATGAGCAGACAGTAATCACGCAGCTCAGCAGGCCCTGATCACGTGACTGAGCATGCACTGTTCACGTGGCTGATCATACACTGATCACGTGATGATCATGCACTGATCACTTGGATATCATGCACTGATCACGTGGCTGATCATACACTGTTCACGTGTCTGACCATGCACTGATCACGTGGCTGATCATACACTGCTCACGTAACTGATCATGCACTGATCACGTGGCTATCATGCACTGATCACGTGGCTGAACATGCACTGTTCACGTGGCTGATCACACACCTGTCACGTGACATATCATGCACTGATCACGTGGCACTCATGCACTGATCACGTGGCTGATCATACTCTGCTCACGTAACTGATCATGCACACATCACGTGGCTATCATGCACTGCTCACGTGGCTCGTCATGGAATGATCACGTAGCTACCATATACTGGTCACGTGACTGATCATGCACAGATCACGTAAATGATCATGCACTGTTCACGTGACTGATCATGTACTGATCACGTGACTGATCATGCACTGATCACGTGGCTATCATGCACTGCTCACGTGGCTGATCATGCAATGATCACGTAGCAACCATGTACTGGTCACGTGACTGATCATGCACTGATCACGTAATTGATCCTGCACTGATCACGTGGCTCATCATGCACTGATCACGTGGCTGATCACACATGTATCACGTGACTGATCATGCACTGATCACGTGGCTATCATGCACTGATCACGTGGCTATCATGCACTGATCACGTGGCTATCATGCACTGATCACGTGGCTGATCATGCACTGATCACGTAGCAACCATGTACTGATCATGTGACTGATCACATTGATCATGCACTGATCACGTGGCTGATCATGCACTGATCACGTGGCTGATCATGCACTGATCACGTGACTGATCATGCACTGATCACGTGACTGATCATGCACTGATCACGTGGCTATCATGCACTGATCACGTGGCTGATCATGCACTGATCACGTGGCTGATCATGCACTGATCACGTGACTGATCATGCACTGATCACGTGGCTATCATGCACTGATCACGTGGCTATCATGCACTGATCACGTGGCTGATCATGCACTGATCACGTAGCTATCATGCACTGATCACGTGACTGATCATGCACTGATCACGTGACTGATCATGCACTGATCACGTGACTGATCATGCACTGATCACGTGACTGATCATGCACTGATCACGTGACTGATCATGCACTGATCACGTGGCTATCATGCACTGATCACGTGGCTGATCATGCACTGATCACGTGGCTATCATGCACTGATCACGTGACTGATCATGCACTGATCACGTGACTGATCATGCACTGATCACGTGACTGATCATGCACTGATCACGTGACTGATCATGCACTGATCACGTGACTGATCATGCACTGATCACGTGGCTATCATGCACTGATCACGTGGCTGATCATGCACTGATCACGTAGCTATCATGCACTGATCACGTGACTGATCATGCACTGATCACGTGGCTGATCATGCACTGATCACGGGACTGATCATGCACTGATCACGTGGCTGATCATGCACTGATCACGTGACTGATCATGCACTGATCACGTGACTGATCATGCACTGATCACGTGGCTATCATGCACTGATCACGTGGCTGATCATGCACTGATCACGTGACTGATCATGCACTGATCACGTGACTGATCATGCACTGATCACGTGGCTATCATGCACTGATCACGTGGCTGATCATGCACTGATCACGTGACTGATCATGCACTGATCACGACTGATCATGCACTGATCACGTGGCTATCATGCACTGATCACGTGGCTGATCATGCACTGATCACGTGGCTGATCACACACTGTCACGTGACTGATCATGCACTGATCACGTGGCAATCATGCACTGATCACGTGGCTGATCATACACTGCTCACGTAACTGATCATGCACTGATCACGTGGCTATCATGCACTGATCACGTGGCTGATCATGCAATGATCACGTAGCTACCATATACTGGTCACGTGACTGATCATGCACTGATCACGTAACTGATCATGCACTGATCACGTGACTGATCATGCACTGATCACGTGACTGATCATGCACTGATCACGTGGCTATCATGCACTGCTCACGTGGCTGATCATGCAATGATCACGTAGCAACCATGTACTGGTCACGTGACTGATCATGCACTGATCACGTAATTGATCATGCACTGATCACGTGGCTGATCATGCACTGATCACGTGGCTGATCACACACGATCACGTGACTGATCATGCACTGATCACGTGGCTATCATGCACTGATCACGTGGCTATCATGCACTGATCACGTGGATATCATGCACTGATCACGTGGCTGATCATGCACTGATCACGTGACTGATCATGCACTGATCACGTGGCTATCATGCACTGATCACGTGGCTGATCATGCACTGATCACGTGGCTGATCATGCACTGATCACGTAGCTATCATGCACTGATCACGTGACTGATCATGCACTGATCACGTGACTGATCATGCACTGATCACGTGGCTGATCATGCACTGATCACGTGGCTATCATGCACTGATCACGTGGCTGATCATGCACTGATCACGCAGCTATCATGCACTGATCACGTGACTGATCATGCACTGATCACGTGGCTGATCATGCACTGATCACGTGACTGATCATGCACTGATCACGTGACTGATCATGCACTGATCACGTGGCTATCATGCACTGATCACGTGGCTGATCATGCACTGATCACGCAGCTATCATGCACTGATCACGTGACTGATCATGCACTGATCACGTGACTGATCATGCACTGATCACGTGGCTGATCATGCACTGATCACGTGACTGATCATGCACTGATCACGTGGCTGATCATGCACTGATCACGTGCCTGATCATGCACTGATCACATGACTGATCATGCACTGATCACGTGACTGATCATGCACTGATCACGTGGCTATCATGCACTACTCACGTGGCTGATCATGCAATGATCATGTAGCTACCATGTACTGGTCACGTGACTGATCATACACCCATCAGGTGACTGATCATGCACTGATCACGTGGCTATCATGCACTGATCACGTGACTGATCATGCACTGATCACGTCTATATCATGCACTGATCACATGACTGCCCATGCACTGATCACGTGGATGATCATACACTGATCATGTGACAGATCATGCACTGATCACGTGGCTGATCATGCACTGATACCGTGACTGAGCATGGACTGATCACATGACTATCATGTAGTGATCACGTGACTTAATGGCACTGATCATGTGACTGATCATGCGCTGATCATGTTTGCTATCATACACTGATCATGTGCCTCTGGAGGCAATAAACAAAGAGCTGAGTAGGCACGAATCAAACAGTCAGCAGGCAATAATCATGGAACTCAGCTGTGAGGAATCATGCTGCTCAGCTGGCAATAATCAAGCAGCTGAGCAGGCAGGAATTACGCAGCACAGCTGGCAATTGTCAAGCAGATGACAGGCAGGAATCATGCAGCTCAGCTGGCAATTGTCAAGCAGATGAGCAGACAGTAATCACGCAGCTCAGCAGGCCCTGATCACGTGACTGAGCATGCACTGTTCACGTGGCTGATCATACACTGATCACGTGACTGATCATGCACTGATCACGTGGCTGATCATGCACTGATCACGTGACTGATCATGCACTGATCACGTGGCTATCATGCACTGATCACGTGGCTGATCATGCACTGATCACGTGGCTGATCATGCACTGATCACGTGACTATCATGCACTGATCACGTGGCATCATGCACTGATCACGTGGCTGATCATACACTGATCACGTGACTGATCATGCACTGATCACGTGGCTATCATGCACTGATCACGTGGCTGATCATGCACTGATCACGTGACTGATCATGCACTGATCACGTGGCTATCATGCACTGATCACGTGGCTGATCATGCACTGATCACGGAGCAACCATGTACTGATCACGTGACTGATCATGCACTGATCACGTAATTGATCATGCACTGATCACGTGGCTGATCATGCACTGATCACGTGGCTGATCATGCACTGATCACGTGACTGATCATGCACTGATCACGTGACTGATCATGCACTGATCACGTGGCTATCATGCACTGATCACGTGGATATCATGCACTGATCACGTGGCTGATCACACATGATCACGTGACTGATCATGCACTGATCACGTGGCTGATCATGCACTGATCACGTGGCTATCATGCACTGATCACGTGACTGATCATGCACTGATCACGTGGCTGATCATGCACTGATATCATGCACTGATCACGTGGCTGATCATGCACTGATCACGTGACTGATCATGCACTGATCACGTGGCTATCATGCACTGATCACGTGGCTGATCATGCACTGATCACGTAGCTATCATGCACTGATCACGTGACTGATCATGCACTGATCACGTGGCTGATCATGCACTGATCACGGGACTGATCATGCACTGATCACGTGGCTGATCATGCACTGATCACGTGGCTGATCATGCACTGATCACGTGACTGATCATGCACTGATCACGTGGCTATCATGCACTGATATCATGCACTGATCACGTGGCTGATCACACTGATCACGTGACTGATCATGCACTGATCACGTGGCTATCATGCACTGATCACGTGGCTGATCATGCATGATCACGTAGCTATCATGCACTGATCACGTGACTGATCATGCACTGATCACGTGGCTGATCATGCACTGATCACGTGACTGATCATGCACTGATCACGTGGCTGATCATGCACTGATCACGTGGCTATCATGCACTGATCACGTGGCTGATCATGCACTGATCACGTAGCTATCATGCACTGATCACGTGACTGATCATGCACTGATCACGTGGCTGATCATGCACTGATCACGTGGCTGATCATGCACTGATCACGTGACTGATCATGCACTGATCACGTGACTGATCATGCACTGATCACGTGGCTATCATGCACTGCTCACGTGGCTGATCATGCATGATCACGCAGCTACCATGTACTGGTCACATGACTGATCATGCACTGATCACGTGACTGATCATGCAGTGATCACGTGGCTATCATGCACTACTCACGTGGCTGATCATGCAATGATCATGTAGCTACCATGTACAGGTCACGTGAATGATCATACACCCATCAGGTGACTGATCATGCACTGATCACGTGGCTATCATGCACTGATCACGAGACTGATCATGCACTGATCACGTCTATATCATGCACTGATCACATGACTGCCCATGCACTGATCACGTGGATGATCATACACTAATCATGTGACAGATCATGCACTGATCACGTGGCTGATCATGCACTGATACCGTGACTGAGCATGGACTGATCACATGACTATCATGTAGTGATCACGTGACTTAATGGCGCTGATCATGTGACTGATCATGCGCTGATCATGTTTGCTATCATACACTGATCATGTGCCTCTGGAGGCAATAAACAAAGAGCTGAGTAGGCACGAATCAAACAGTCAGCAGGCAATAATCATGGAACTCAGCTGTGAGGAATCATGCTGCTCAGCTGGCAATAATCAAGCAGCTGAGCAGGCAGGAATTACGCAGCACAGCTGGCAATTGTCAAGCAGATGACAGGCAGGAATCGTGCAGCTCAGCTGGCAATTGTCAAGCAGATGAGCAGACAGTAATCACGCAGCTCAGCAGGCCCTGATCACGTGACTGAGCATGCACTGTTCACGTGGCTGATCATACACTGATCACGTGATTGATCATGCACTGATCACTTGGATATCATGCACTGATCACGTGGCTGATCATACACTGTTCACGTGTCTGACCATGCACTGATCACGTGGCTGATCATACACTGCTCACGTAACTGATCATGCACTGATCACGTGGCTATCATGCACTGATCACGTGGCTGAACATGCACTGTTCACGTGGCTGATCACACACCTGTCACGTGACATATCATGCACTGATCACGTGGCACTCATGCACTGATCACGTGGCTGATCATACTCTGCTCACGTAACTCATCATGCACACATCACGTGGCTATCATGCACTGCTCACGTGGCTCGTCATGGAATGATCACGTAGCTACCATATACTGGTCACGTGACTGATCATGCACAGATCACGTAAATGATCATGCACTGTTCACGTGACTGATCATGTACTGATCACGTGACTGATCATGCACTGATCACGTGGCTATCATGCTCTGCTCACGTGGCTGATCATGCAACGATCACGTAGCAACCATGTACTGGTCACGTGACTGATCATGCACTGATCACGTAATTGATCCTGCACTGATCACGTGGCTCATCATGCACTGATCACGTGGCTGATCACACACGTATCACGTGACTGATCATGCACTGATCACGTGACTAATCATGCACTGATCACGTGGCTATCATGCACTGATCACGTGGATATCATGCACTGATCACGTGGCTGATCACACATGTATCACGTGACTGATCATGCACTGATCACGTGGCTATCATGCACTGATCACGTGGCTATCATGCACTGATCACGTGACTGATCATGCACTGATCACGTGGCTGATCATGCACTGATATCATGCACTGATCACGTGGCTGATCATGCACTGATCACGTGACTGATCATGCACTGATCACGTGGCTATCATGCACTGATCACGTGGCTGATCATGCACTGATCACGTAGCTATCATGCACTGATCACGTGACTGATCATGCACTGATCACGTGGCTGATCATGCACTGATCACGTGACTGATCATGCACTGATCACGTGGCTGATCATGCACTGATCACGTGGCTATCATGCACTGATCATGCACTGATCACGTGGCTGATCATGCACTGATCATGTGACTGATCATGCACTGATCACGTGGCTATCATGCACTGATCACGTGGCTGATCATGCACTGATCACGTGACTGATCATGCACTGATCACGTGACTGATCATGCACTGATCACGTGGCTATCATGCACTGATACCATGCACTGATCACGTGGCTGATCATGCACATCACGTGACTGATCATGCACTGATCACGTGGCTATCATGCACTGATCACGTGGCTGATCATGCATGATCACGTAGCTACCATGCACTGGTCACGTGACTGATCATGCACTGATCACGTGGCTGATCATGCACTGATCACGTGACTGATCATGCACTGATCACGTGACTGATCATGCACTGATCACGTGACTGATCATGCACTGATCACGTGGCTATCATGCACTGATCACGTGGCTGATCATGCACTGATCACGTGGCTATCATGCACTGATCACGTGACTGATCATGCACTGATCACATGACTGATCATGCACTGATCACGTGGCTTATCATGCACTGATCATGTGACTGATCATGCGCTGATCATGTTTGGTGTCATACACTGATCATGTGCCTCTGGAGGCAATGAACAAAGAGCTGAGTAGGCAGGAATCAGTCAGCAGGCAAAATCATGGAACTCAGCTCTGAGAAATCATGCTGCTCAGCTGGCAATAATCAAGCAGCTGAGCAGGCAGGAATTACGCAGCACAGCTGGCAATTGTCAAGCAGATGACAGGCAGGAATCGTGCAGCTCAGCTGGCAATTGTCAAGCAGATGAGCAGACAGTAATCACGCAGCTCAGCAGGCCCTGATCACGTGACTGAGCATGCACTGTTCACGTGGCTGATCATACACTGATCACGTGACTGATCATGCACTGATCACGTGACTGATCATGCACTGATCACGTGGCTATCATGCACTGATCACGTGGCTGATCATGCACTGATCACGGGACTGATCATGCACTGATCACGGGCTATCATGCACTGACACATGACTGACATGCACTGATCACGTGGCTGATCATGCACTGATCACGTGGCTGATCATGCACTGATCACGTGACTGATCATGCACTGATCACGTGGCTGATCATGCACTGATCACGTGGCTATCATGCACTGCTCACGTGGCTGATCATGCAATGATCACGTAGCTACCATGTACTGGTCACGTGACTGATCATGCACTGATCACGTAACTGATCATGCACTGATCACGTGGCTGATCATGCACTGATCACGTGGCTGATCATGCACTGATCACGTGACTGATCATGCACTGATCACGTGACTGATCATGCACTGATCACGTGGCTATCATGCACTGATCACGTGGCTGATCATGCACTGATCACGTGACTGATCATGCACTGATCACGTGGCTGATCATGCACTGATCACGTGGCTGATCATGCACTGATCACGTCTATATCATGCACTGATCACGTGACTGATCATGCACTGATCACGTGGATGATCATGCACTGATCACGTGACTGATCATGCACTGATCACGTGGCTATCATGCACTGATCACGTGGCTGATCATGCACTGATCACGTAGCTATCATGCACTGATCACGTGACTGATCATGCACTGATCACGTGACTGATCATGCACTGATCACGTGACTGATCATGCACTGATCACGTGACTGATCATGCACTGATCACGTGACTGATCATGCACTGATCACGTGGCTATCATGCACTGATCACGTGGCTGATCATGCACTGATCACGTAGCTATCATGCACTGATCACGTGACTGATCATGCACTGATCACGTAACTGATCATGCACTGATCACGTGGCTGATCATGCACTGATCACGTGGCTGATCATGCACTGATCACGTGACTGATCATGCACTGATCACGTGACTGATCATGCACTGATCACGTGGCTGATCATGCACTGATCACGTGGCTGATCATGCACTGATCACGTGGCTATCATGCACTGATCACGTGGCTGATCATGCACTGATCACGTAGCTATCATGCACTGATCACGTGACTGATCATGCACTGATCACGTGGCTGATCATGCACTGATCACGTGACTGATCATGCACTGATCACGTGACTGATCATGCACTGATCACGTGGCTATCATGCACTGATCACGTGACTGATCATGCACTGATCACGTAGCTCATGCACTGATCACGTGACTGATCATGCACTGATCACGTGGCTGATCATGCACTGATCACGTGACTGATCATGCACTGATCACGTGACTGATCATGCACTGATCACGTGGCTATCATGCACTGCTCACGTGGCTGATCATGCACTGATCACAGCTACCATGCACTGATCACGTGACTGATCATGCACTGATCACGACTGATCATGCACTGATCACGTGGCTTATCATGCACTGATCATGTGACTGATCATGTGCTGATCATGTTTGGTATCATACACTGATCATGTGCCTCTGGAGGCAATGAACAAAGAGCTGAGTAGGCAGGAATCAGTCAGGCAATAATCATGGAACTCAGCTCTGAGAAATCATGCTGCTCAGCTGGCAATAATCAAGCAGCTGAGCAGGCAGGAATTATGCAGCACAGCTGGCAATTGTCAAGCAGATGACAGGCAGGAATCGTGCAGCTCAGCTGGCAATTGTCAAGCAGATGAGCAGACAGTAATCACGCAGCTCAGCAGGCCCTGATCACGTGACTGAGCATGCACTGTTCACGTGGCTGATCATACACTGATCACGTGACTGATCATGCACTGATCACGTGACTGATCATGCACTGATCACGTGGCTGATCATGCACTGATCACGTGGCTGATCATGCACTGATCACGTGGCTGATCATGCACTGATCACGTGACTGATCATGCACTGATCACGTGGCTATCATGCACTGATCACGTGGCTGATCATGCACTGATCACGGGACTGATCATGCACTGATCACGGGCTATCATGCACTGATCACGTGACTGATCATGCACTGATCACGTGGCTGATCATGCACTGATCACGTGACTGATCATGCACTGATCACGTGACTGATCATGCACTGATCACGTGACTGATCATGCACTGATCACGTGACTGATCATGCACTGATCACTGGCTGATCATGCACTGATCACGTGGCTATCATGCACTGATCACGTGGCTGATCATGCACTGATCACGTGACTGATCATGCACTGATCACGTGGCTATCATGCACTGATCACGTGGCTGATCATGCACTGATCACGTGCTGATCATGCACTGATCACGTGACTGATCATGCACTGATCACGTGACTGATCATGCACTGATCACGTGGCTATCATGCACTGATCACGTGGCTGATCATGCAATGATCACGTAGCTACCATGTACTGGTCACGTGACTGATCATGCACTGATCACGTGACTGATCATGCACTGATCACGTGGCTATCATGCACTGATCACGTGGCTGATCATGCACTGATCACGTGCCTGTCATGCACTGATCACGTGACTGATCATGCACTGATCACGTGGCTATCATGCACTGATCACGTGGCTGATCATGCACTGATCACGTGGCTGATCATGCACTGATCACGTGGCTGATCATGCACTGATCACGTGGCTGATCATGCACTGATCACGTGACTGATCATGCACTGATCACGTGGCTGATCATGCACTGATCACGTGGCTGATCATGCACTGATCACGTAGCTATCATGCACTGATCACGTGACTGATCATGCACTGATCACGTGACTGATCATGCACTGATCACGTGGCTGATCATACTGATCACGTGGCTGATCATGCACTGATCACGTGGCTGATCATGCACTGATCACGTGACTGATCATGCACTGATCACGTGGCTATCATGCACTGATCACGTGGCTGATCATGCACTGATCACGTAGCTATCATGCACTGATCACGTGGCTGATCATGCACTGATCACGTGACTGATCATGCACTGATCACGTGGCTGATCATGCACTGATCACGTGACTGATCATGCACTGATCACGTGGCTGATCATGCACTGATCACGTGACTGATCATGCACTGATCACGTGGCTATCATGCACTGATCACGTGGCTGATCATGCACTGATCACGTAGCTATCATGCACTGATCACGTGACTGATCATGCACTGATCACGTGGCTGATCATGCACTGATCACGTGACTGATCATGCACTGATCACGTGACTGATCATGCACTGATCACGTGGCTATCATGCACTGATCACGTGGCTGATCATGCACTGATCACGTAGCTATCATGCACTGGTCACGTGACTGATCATGCACTGATCACGTAATTGATCATGCACTGATCACGTGGCTGATCATGCACTGATCACGTGACTGATCATGCACTGATCACGTGACTGATCATGCACTGATCACGTGGCTATCATGCACTGATCACGTGGCTGATCATGCACTGATCACGTGGCTATCATGCACTGATCACGTGACTGATCATGCACTGATCACGTCTATATCATGCACTGATCACGTGACTGATCATGCACTGATCACGTGGATGATCATGCACTGATCACGTGACTGATCATGCACTGATCACGTGGCTATCATGCACTGATCATGTGACTGATCATGCTGATCATGTTTGGTGTCATACACTGATCATGTGCCTCTGGAGGCAATGAACAAAGAGCTGAGTAGGCAGGAATCAGTAGGCAATAATCATGGAACTCAGCTCTGAGAAATCATGCTGCTCAGCTGGCAATAATCAAGCAGCTGAGCAGGCAGGAATTATGCAGCACAGATGGCAATTGTCAAGCAGATGACAGGCAGGAATCGTGCAGCTCAGCTGGCAATTGTCAAGCAGATGAGCAGACAGTAATCACGCAGCTCAGCAGGCCCTGATCACGTGACTGAGCATGCACTGTTCACGTGGCTGATCATACACTGATCACGTGACTGATCATGCACTGATCACGTGGCTATCATGCACTGATCACGTGACTGATCATGCACTGATCACGTGGCTGTCATGCACTGATCACGTGACTGATCATGCACTGATCACGTGGCTGATCATGCACTGATCACGTGACTGATCATGCACTGATCACGTGGCTATCATGCACTGATCACGTGGCTGATCATGCACTGATCACGGACTGATCATGCACTGATCACGGGCTATCATGCACTGACACATGACTGATCATGCACTGATCACGTGCTGATCATGCACTGATCACGTGACTGATCATGCACTGATCACGTGACTGATCATGCACTGATCACGTGGCTATCATGCACTGATCACGTGGCTGATCATGCACTGATCACGTGCTGATCATGCACTGATCACGTGGCTGATCATGCACTGATCACGTGACTGATCATGCACTGATCACGTGACTGATCATGCACTGATCACGTGGCTATCATGCACTGATCACGTGGCTGATCATGCAATGATCACGTAGCTACCATGTACTGGTCACGTGACTGATCATGCACTGATCACGTGGCTGATCATGCACTGATCACGTGACTGATCATGCACTGATCACGTGGCTGATCATGCACTGATCACGTGGCTATCATGCACTGATCACGTGGCTGATCATGCACTGATCACGCAGCTACCATGTACTGGTCACATGACTGATCATGCACTGATCATGTACTTGATCATGCACTGATCACGTGGCTTATCATGCACTGATCATGTGACTGATCATGTGCTGATCATGTTTGGTATCATACACTGATCATGTGCCTCTGGAGGCAATGAACAAAGAGCTGAGTAGGCACGAATCAGTCAGCAGGCAATAATCATGGAACTCAGCTCTGAGAAATCATGCTGCTCAGCTGGCAATAATCAAGCAGCTGAGCAGGCAGGAATTACGCAGCACAGCTGGCAATTGTCAAGCAGATGACAGGCAGGAATCATGCAGCTCAGCTGGCAATTGTCAAGCAGATGAGCAGACAGTAATCACGCAGCTCAGCAGGCCCTGATCACGTGACTGAGCATGCACTGTTCACGTGGCTGATCATACACTGATCACGTGA
Organism: Bos javanicus; assembly: GCF_032452875.1. Taxonomy (NCBI): domain Eukaryota; kingdom Metazoa; phylum Chordata; class Mammalia; order Artiodactyla; family Bovidae; genus Bos; species Bos javanicus. The sequence continues at coordinate 261,696 of NW_026893750.1, read as the reverse complement.
CTGATCATGCACTGATCACGTGGCTATCATGCACTGATCACGTGACTGATCATGCACTGATCACGTGACTGTCATGCACTGATCACGTGGCTATCATGCACTGATCACGTGGCTGATCATGCACTGATCACGTGACTGATCATGCACTGATCACGTGGCTATCATGCACTGATCACGTGGCTGATCATGCACTGATCACGTGACTGATCATGCACTGATCACGGGCTATCATGCACTGATCACGTGACTGATCATGCACTGATCACGTGGCTGATCATGCACTGATCACGTGACTGATCATGCACTGATCACGTGACTGATCATGCACTGATCACGTGGCTATCATGCACTGATCACGTGGCTGATCATGCACTGATCACGTGACTGATCATGCACTGATCACGTGGCTATCATGCACTGATCACGTGGCTATCATGCACTGATCACGTGGCTGATCATGCACTGATCACGTGACTGATCATGCACTGATCACGTCTGATCATGCACTGATCACGTGATGATCATGCACTGATCACGTGGATGATCATGCACTGATCACGTGACTGATCATGCACTGATCACGTGGCTATCATGCACTGATCACGTGGCTATCATGCACTGATCACGTGGATCATGCACTGATCACGTGACTGATCATGCACTGATCACGTGGCTATCATGCACTGATATCATGCACTGATCACGTGGCTGATCATGCACTGATCACGTGCACTGATCATGCACTGATCACGTGGCTATCATGCACTGATCACGTGGCTGATCATGCACTGACTGATCATGCACTGATCACGTGGCTATCATGCACTGATCACGTGGCTGATCATGCAATGATCACGTAGCTACCATGTACTGGTCACGTGGATGATCATACACTGATCAGGTGACTGATCATGCACTGATCACGTGGCTGATCATGCACTGATCACGTGACTGATCATGCACTGATCACGTGGCTGATCATGCACTGATCACGTGACTGATCATGCACTGATCACGTGGATGATCATACACTAATCATGTGACAGATCATGCACTGATCACGTGGCTGATCATGCACTGATACCGTGACTGAGCATGGACTGATCACATGACTATCATGTAGTGATCACGTGACTTAATGGCGCTGATCATGTGACTGATCATGCACTGATCATGTTTGCTATCATACACTGATCATGTGCCTCTGGAGGCAATAAACAAAGAGCTGAGTAGGCACGAATCAAACAGTCAGCAGGCAATAATCATGGAACTCAGCTGTGAGGAATCATGCTGCTCAGCTGGCAATAATCAAGCAGCTGAGCAGGCAGGAATTACGCAGCACAGCTGGCAATTGTCAAGCAGATGACAGGCAGGAATCGTGCAGCTCAGCTGGCAATTGTCAAGCAGATGAGCAGACAGTAATCACGCAGCTCAGCAGGCCCTGATCACGTGACTGAGCATGCACTGTTCACGTGGCTGATCATACACTGATCACGTGATTGATCATGCACTGATCACTTGGATATCATGCACTGATCACGTGGCTGATCATACACTGTTCACGTGTCTGACCATGCACTGATCACGTGGCTGATCATACACTGCTCACGTAACTGATCATGCACTGATCACGTGGCTATCATGCACTGATCACGTGGCTGAACATGCACTGTTCACGTGGCTGATCACACACCTGTCACGTGACATATCATGCACTGATCACGTGGCACTCATGCACTGATCACGTGGCTGATCATACTCTGCTCACGTAACTCATCATGCACACATCACGTGGCTATCATGCACTGCTCACGTGGCTCGTCATGGAATGATCACGTAGCTACCATATACTGGTCACGTGACTGATCATGCACAGATCACGTAAATGATCATGCACTGTTCACGTGACTGATCATGTACTGATCACGTGACTGATCATGCACTGATCACGTGGCTGATCATGCACTGATCACGTGGCTGATCATGCACTGATCACGTGGCTGATCATGCACTGATCACGTGACTGATCATGCACTGATCACGTGACTGATCATGCACTGATCACGTGGCTATCATGCACTGATCACGTGGCTGATCATGCACTGATCACGTAGCTATCATGCACTGATCACGTGACTGATCATGCACTGATCACGTGGCTGATCATGCACTGATCACGTGACTATCATGCACTGATCACGTGACTGATCATGCACTGATCACGTGACTGATCATGCACTGATCACGTGGCTATCATGCACTGATCACGTGGCTGATCATGCAATGATCACGTAGCTACCATGTACTGGTCACGTGACTGATCATGCACTGATCACGTGACTGATCATGCACTGATCACGTGACTGATCATGCACTGATCACGTGACTGATCATGCACTGATCACGTGGCTGATCATGCACTGATCACGGGCTATCATGCACTGACACATGACTGACATGCACTGATCACGTGGCTGATCATGCACTGATCACGTGACTGATCATGCACTGATCACGTGACTGATCATGCACTGATCACTGGCTATCATGCACTGATCACGTGGCTATCATGCACTGATCACGTGGCTGATCATGCACTGATCACGTGACTGATCATGCACTGATCACGTGACTGATCATGCACTGATCACTGGCTATCATGCACTGATCACGTGACTGATCATGCACTGATCACTCAGATGATCATGCACTGATCACGTGACTGATCATGCACTGATCACGTGGCTATCATGCACTGATCACGTGGCTGATCATACACTGCACTGACTGATCATGCACTGATCACGTGGCTATCATGCACTGATCACGTGGCTGATCATGCACTGATCACGTAGCTATCATGCACTGTCACGTGACTGATCATGCACTGATCACGTAATTGATCATGCACTGATCACGTGACTGATCATGCACTGATCACGTGACTGATCATGCACTGATCACGTGGCTATCATGCACTGATCACGTGGCTGATCATGCACTGATCACGTAGCTATCATGCACTGATCACGTGGCTGATCATGCACTGATCACGTGATTGATCATGCACTGATCACGTGGCTGATCATGCACTGATCACGTGACTGATCATGCACTGATCACGTGACTGATCATGCACTGATCACGTGGCTATCATGCACTGATCACGTGGCTGATCATGCACTGATCACGTGCCTGATCATGCACTGATCACGTGACTGATCATGCACTGATCACGTGACTGATCATGCACTGATCACGTGGCTATCATGCACTGATCACGTGGCTGATCATGCACTGATCACGTAGCTATCATGCACTGATCACGTGACTGATCATGCACTGATCACGTGACTGATCATGCACTGATCACGTGGCTATCATGCACTGATCACGTGGCTGATCATGCACTGATACCGTGACTGAGCATGGACTGATCACATGACTATCATGTAGTGATCACGTGACTTAATGGCGCTGATCATGTGACTGATCATGTTTGCTATCATACACTGATCATGTGCCTCTGGAGGCAATAAACAAAGAGCTGAGTAGGCACGAATCAAACAGTCAGCAGGCAATAATCATGGAACTCAGCTGTGAGGAATCATGCTGCTCAGCTGGCAATAATCAAGCAGCTGAGCAGGCAGGAATTACGCAGCACAGCTGGCAATTGTCAAGCAGATGACAGGCAGGAATCGTGCAGCTCAGCTGGCAATTGTCAAGCAGATGAGCAGACAGTAATCACGCAGCTCAGCAGGCCCTGATCACGTGACTGAGCATGCACTGTTCACGTGGCTGATCATACACTGATCACGTGACTGATCATGCACTGATCACGTGGCTGATCATGCACTGATCACGTGGCTGATCATACACTGTCACGTGGCTGATCATGCACTGATCACGTGGCTATCATGCACTGATCACGTGACTGATCATGCACTGATCACGTGACTGATCATGCACTGATCACGTGGCTATCATGCACTGATCACGTGGCTGATCATGCACTGATCACGTGACTGATCATGCACTGATCACGTGGCTATCATGCACTGATCACGTGGCTGATCATGCACTGATCACGTGGCTGATCATGCACTGATCACGTGGCTGATCATGCACTGATCACGTAGCTATCATGCACTGATCACGTGACTGATCATGCACTGATCACGTAACTGATCATGCACTGATCACGTGGCTGATCATGCACTGATCACGTGACTGATCATGCACTGATCACGTGACTGATCATGCACTGATCACGTGGCTATCATGCACTGATCACGTGGCTGATCATGCACTGATCACGTGACTGATCATGCACTGATCACGTGACTGATCATGCACTGATCACGTGGCTATCATGCACTGATCACGTGGCTATCATGCACTGATCACGTGACTGATCATGCACTGATCACGTGACTGATCATGCACTGATCACGTGGTATCATGCACTGATCACGTGGCTATCATGCACTGATCACGTGGCTGATCATGCACTGATCACGTAGCTACCATGTACTGGTCACGTGACTGATCACGTAATTGATCATGCACTGATCACGTGGCTGATCATGCACTGATCACGTGGCTGATCATGCACTGATCACGTGACTGATCATGCACTGATCACGTGGCTATCATGCACTGATCACGTGGCTGATCATGCACTGATCACGTGACTATCATGCACTGATCACGTGATCATGCACTGATCACGTGGCTATCATGCACTGATCACGTGGCTGATCATGCACTGATCACGTGACTGATCATGCACTGATCACGTGGCTATCATGCACTGATCACGTGGCTGATCATGCAATGATCACGTAGCTACCATGTACTGGTCACGTGACTGATCATGCACTGATCACGTGGCTGATCATGCACTGATCACGTGGCTGATCATGCACTGATCACGTGACTGATCATGCACTGATCACGTGACTGATCATGCACTGATCACGTGGCTATCATGCACTGATCACGTGGCTGATCATGCACTGATCACACAGCTACATGTACTGTCACATGACTGATCATGCACTGATCACGTGATTGATCATGCACTGATCACGTGGCTTATCATGCACTGATCATGTGACTGATCATGTGCTGATCATGTTTGGTATCATACACTGATCATGTGCCTCTGGAGGCAATGAACAAAGAGCTGAGTAGGCACGAATCAGTCAGCAGGCAATAATCATGGAACTCAGCTCTGAGAAATCATGCTGCTCAGCTGGCAATAATCAAGCAGCTGAGCAGGCAGGAATTACGCAGCACAGCTGGCAATTGTCAAGCAGATGACAGGCAGGAATCATGCAGCTCAGCTGGCAATTGTCAAGCAGATGAGCAGACAGTAATCACGCAGCTCAGCAGGCCCTGATCACGTGACTGAGCATGCACTGTTCACGTGGCTGATCACATACCTGATCACGTGACTGATCATGCACTGATCACGTGGCTATCATGCACTGATCACGTGACTGATCATGCACTGATCACGTATGTCATGCACTGATCACGTGGCTATCATGCACTGATCACGTGGCTGATCATGCACTGATCACGTGACTGATCATGCACTGATCACGTGGCTATCATGCACTGATCACGTGGCTGATCATGCACTGATCACGGGACTGATCATGCACTGATCACGTGCTATCATGCACTGATCACATGACTGATCATGCACTGATCACGTGGATGATCATGCACTGATCACGTGACTGATCATGCACTGATCACGTGACTGATCATGCACTGATCACGTGACTGATCATGCACTGATCACGTGGCTATCATGCACTGATCACGTGGCTGATCATGCACTGATCACGTGACTGATCATGCACTGATCACGTGGCTATCATGCACTGATCACGTGGCTATCATGCACTGATCACGTGGCTGATCATGCACTGATCACGTGACTGATCATGCACTGATCACGTCTATATCATGCACTGATCACGTGACTGATCATGCACTGATCACGTGGATGATCATGCACTGATCACGTGACTGATCATGCACTGATCACGTGGCTATCATGCACTGATCACGTGGCTGATCATGCACTGATCACGTGGCTGATCATGCACTGATCACGTGGCTGATCATGCACTGATCACGTGACTGATCATGCACTGATCACGTGGCTGATCATGCACTGATCACGTGACTGATCATGCACTGATCACGTGACTGATCATGCACTGATCACGTGGCTATCATGCACTGATCACGTGGCTGATCATGCAATGATCACGTAGCTACCATGCACTGATCACGTGACTGATCATGCACTGATCACGTAATTGATCATGCACTGATCACGTGGCTGATCATGCACTGATCACGTGACTGATCATGCACTGATCACGTGACTGATCATGCACTGATCACGTGGCTATCATGCACTGATCACGTGGCTGATCATGCACTGATCACGTGCTGATCATGCACTGATCACGTGACTGATCATGCACTGATCACGTGGCTATCATGCACTGATCACGTGGATATCATGCACTGATCACGTGACTGATCATGCACTGATCACGTGACTGATCATGCACTGATCACGTGGTATCATGCACTGATCACGTGGCTGATCATGCACTGATCACGTGGCTGATCATGCACTGATCACGTGGCTGATCATGCACTGATCACGTGCTGATCATGCACTGATCACGTGGCTATCATGCACTGATCACGTGGCTGATCATGCACTGATCACGTGATCATGCACTGATCACGTGACTGATCATGCACTGATCACGTGGCTATCATGCACTGATCACGTGGCTGATCATGCACTGATCACGTGACTGATCATGCACTGATCACGTGACTATCATGCACTGATCACGTGGCTATCATGCACTGATCACGTGGCTATCATGCACTGATCACGTGGCTGATCATGCACTGATCACGTGACTGATCATGCACTGATCACGTGGCTATCATGCACTGATCACGTGGCTATCATGCACTGATCACGTGGCTGATCATGCACTGATCACGTGACTGATCATGCACTGATCACGTGACTATCATGCACTGATCACGTGGCTATCATGCACTGATCACGTGGCTGATCATGCACTGATCACGTGACTGATCATGCACTGATCACGTGGCTATCATGCACTGATCACGTGGCTATCATGCACTGATCACGTGGCTGATCATGCACTGATCACGTAGCTATCATGCACTGATCACGTGACTGATCATGCACTGATCACGTGACTGATCATGCACTGATCACGTGGCTGATCATGCACTGATCACGTGACTATCATGCACTGATCACGTGGCTGATCATGCACTGATCACGCAGCTATCATGCACTGATCACGTGACTGATCATGCACTGATCACGTGGCTGATCATGCACTGATCACGTGGCTGATCATGCACTGATCACGTGGCTATCATGCACTGATCACGTGGCTGATCATGCACTGATCACGTAGCTATCATGCACTGATCACGTGACTGATCATGCACTGATCACGTGGCTGATCATGCACTGATCACGTGGCTGATCATGCACTGATCACGTGACTGATCATGCACTGATCACGTGGCTATCATGCACTGATCACGTGACTGATCATGCACTGATCACGTGGCTATCATGCACTGATCACGTGGCTGATCATACTGATCACGTGCCTGTCATGCACTGATCACGTGGCTGATCATGCACTGATCACGTGACTGATCATGCACTGATCACGTGGCTGATCATGCACTGATCACGTGGCTATCATGCACTGATCACGTGGCTGATCATGCACTGATCACGTAGCTATCATGCACTGATCACGTGACTGATCATGCACTGATCACGTGTCTGATCATGCACTGATCACGTGGCTGATCATGCACTGATCACGTAACTGATCATGCACTGATCACGTGGCTATCATGCACTGATCACGTGGCTGATCATGCACTGATCACGTGGCTGATCACACACCTGTCACGTGACTGATCATGCACTGATCACGTGGCACTCATGCACTGATCACGTGGCTGATCATACACTGATCACGTAACTGATCATGCACTGATCACGTGGCTATCATGCACTGATCACGTGGCTGATCATGCAATGATCACGTACTACCATATACTGATCACGTGACTGATCATGCACTGATCACGTAAATGATCATGCACTGATCACGTGACTGATCATGCACTGATCACGTGACTGATCATGCACTGATCACGTGGCTATCATGCACTGATCACGTGGCTGATCATGCACTGATCACGTAGCAACCATGTACTGGTCACGTGACTGATCATGCACTGATCACGTAATTGATCATGCACTGATCACGTGGCTGATCATGCACTGATCACGTGGCTGATCACACACTGATCACGTGACTGATCATGCACTGATCACGTGGCTATCATGCACTGATCACGTGGCTGATCATGCACTGATCACGTGGCTATCATGCACTGATCACGTGACTGATCATGCACTGATCACGTAACTGATCATGCACTGATCACGTGGCTGATCATGCACTGATCACGTGACTGATCATGCACTGATCACGTGGCTATCATGCACTACTCACGTGGCTGATCATGCAATGATCATGTAGCTACCATGTACTGGTCACGTGACTGATCATACACCCATCAGGTGACTGATCATGCACTGATCACGTGGCTATCATGCACTGATCACGTGGCTGATCATGCACTGATCACGTGCCTGATCATGCACTGATCACGTGACTGATCATGCACTGATCACGTAGCAATCATGCACTGATCACGTGGCTGATCATGCACTGATCACGTGGCTATCATGCACTGATCACGTGGCTGATCATGCACTGATACCGTGACTGAGCATGGACTGATCACATGACTATCATGTAGTGATCACGTGACTTAATGGCGCTGATCATGTGACTGATCATGCGCTGATCATGTTTGCTATCATACACTGATCATGTGCCTCTGGAGGCAATAAACAAAGAGCTGAGTAGGCACGAATCAAACAGTCAGCAGGCAATAATCATGGAACTCAGCTGTGAGGAATCATGCTGCTCAGCTGGCAATAATCAAGCAGCTGAGCAGGCAGGAATTACGCAGCACAGCTGGCAATTGTCAAGCAGATGACAGGCAGGAATCATGCAGCTCAGCTGGCAATTGTCAAGCAGATGAGCAGACAGTAATCACGCAGCTCAGCAGGCCCTGATCACGTGACTGAGCATGCACTGTTCACGTGGCTGATCATACACTGATCACGTGATTGATCATGCACTGATCACTTGGATATCATGCACTGATCACGTGGCTGATCATACACTGTTCACGTGTCTGACCATGCACTGATCACGTGGCTGATCATACACTGATCACGTAACTGATCATGCACTGATCACGTGGCTGATCATGCACTGATCACGTGGCTGATCATGCACTGATCACGTGGCTATCATGCACTGATCACGTGACTGATCATGCACTGATCACGTGGCTGATCATGCACTGATCACGTGGCTGATCATGCACTGATCACGTGACTGATCATGCACTGATCACGTGGCTGATCATGCACTGATCACGTGACTGATCATGCACTGATCACGTAGCTATCATGCACTGATCACGTGGCTGATCATGCACTGATCACGTGACTGATCATGCACTGATCACGTGGCTGATCATGCACTGATCACGTGACTGATCATGCACTGATCACGTGGCAATCATGCACTGATCACGTGGCTGATCATGCACTGATCACGTGGCTGATCATGCACTGATCACGTGGCTATCATGCACTGATCACGTGGCTGATCATGCACTGATACCGTGACTGAGCATGGACTGATCACATGACTATCATGTAGTGATCACGTGACTTAATGGCGCTGATCATGTGACTGATCATGTTTGCTATCATACACTGATCATGTGCCTCTGGAGGCAATAAACAAAGAGCTGAGTAGGCATGAATCAAACAGTCAGCAGGCAATAATCATGGAACTCAGCTGTGAGGAATCATGCTGCTCAGCTGGCAATAATCAAGCAGCTGAGCAGGCAGGAATTACACAGCACAGCTGGCAATTGTCAAGCAGATGACAGGCAGGAATCATGCAGCTCAGCTGGCAATTGTCAAGCAGATGAGCAGACAGTAATCACGCAGCTCAGCAGGCCCTGATCACGTGACTGAGCATGCACTGTTCACGTGGCTGATCATACACTGATCACGTGACTGATCATGCACTGATCACTTGGATATCATGCACTGATCACGTGGCTGATCATACACTGATCACGTGTCTGACCATGCACTGATCACGTGGCTGATCATACACTGATCACGTAACTGATCATGCACTGATCACGTGGCTGATCATGCACTGATCACGTGGCTGATCATGCACTGATCACGTGGCTATCATGCACTGATCACGTGACTGATCATGCACTGATCACGTAATTGATCATGCACTGATCACGTGGCTGATCATACTGATCACGTGACTGTCATGCACTGATCACGTGGCTGATCATGCACTGATCACGTGACTGATCATGCACTGATCACGTGGCTGATCATGCACTGATCACGTGGCTATCATGCACTGATCACGTGGCTGATCATGCACTGATCACGTGGCTATCATGCACTGATCACGTGACTGATCATGCACTGATCACGTGTCTGATCATGCACTGATCACGTGGCTGATCATGCACTGATCACGTAACTGATCATGCACTGATCACGTGGCTATCATGCACTGATCACGTGGCTGATCATGCACTGATCACGTGGCTGATCACACACTGTCACGTGACTGATCATGCACTGATCACGTGGCACTCATGCACTGATCACGTGGCTGATCATACACTGATCACGTGACTGATCATGCACTGATCACGTGGCTATCATGCACTGATCACGTGGCTGATCATGCAATGATCACGTAGCTACCATATACTGATCACGTGACTGATCATGCACTGATCACGTAAATGATCATGCACTGATCACGTGACTGATCATGCACTGATCACGTGACTGATCATGCACTGATCACGTGGCTATCATGCACTGATCACGTGGCTGATCATGCACTGATCACGTAGCAACCATGTACTGTCACGTGACTGATCATGCACTGATCACGTAATTATCATGCACTGATCACGTGACTGATCATGCACTGATCACGTGGCTGATCACACACGATCACGTGACTGATCATGCACTGATCACGTGGCTATCATGCACTGATCACGTGGCTATCATGCACTGATCACGTGGATATCATGCACTGATCACGTGGCTGATCATACACGATCACGTGACTGATCATGCACTGATCACGTGGCTATCATGCACTGATCACGTGGCTGATCATGCACTGATCACGTAGCTATCATGCACTGATCACGTGACTGATCATGCACTGATCACGTCTATATCATGCACTGATCACGTGACTGATCATGCACTGATCACGTGGATGATCATGCACTGATCACGTGACTGATCATGCACTGATCACGTGGCTATCATGCACTGATCATGTGACTGATCATGTGCTGATCATGTTTGGTGTCATACACTGATCATGTGCCTCTGGAGGCAATGAAAAAGAGCTGAGTAGGCAGGAATCAGTAGGCAATAATCATGGAACTCAGCTGTGAGAAATCATGCTGCTCAGCTGGCAATAATCAAGCAGCTGAGCAGGCAGGAATTATGCAGCACAGCTGGCAATTGTCAAGCAGATGACAGGCAGGAATCGTGCAGCTCAGCTGGCAATTGTCAAGCAGATGAGCAGACAGTAATCACGCAGCTCAGCAGGCCCTGATCACGTGACTGAGCATGCACTGTTCACGTGGCTGATCATACACTGATCACGTGACTGATCATGCACTGATCACGTGGCTATCATGCACTGATCACGTGACTGATCATGCACTGATCACGTAATTGTCATGCACTGATCACGTGACTGATCATGCACTGATCACGTGGCTGATCATGCACTGATCACGTGACTGATCATGCACTGATCACGTGGCTATCATGCACTGATCACGTGGCTGATCATGCACTGATCACGGACTGATCATGCACTGATCACGGGCTATCATGCACTGATACATGACTGACATGCACTGATCACGTGCTGATCATGCACTGATCACGTGACTGATCATGCACTGATCACGTGACTGATCATGCACTGATCACGTGGCTATCATGCACTGATCACGTGGCTGATCATGCACTGATCACGTGACTGATCATGCACTGATCACGTGGCTGATCATGCACTGATCACGTGACTGATCATGCACTGATCACGTGACTGATCATGCACTGATCACGTGGCTATCATGCACTGATCACGTGGCTGATCATGCAATGATCACGTAGCTACCATGTACTGGTCACGTGACTGATCATGCACTGATCACGTGGCTGATCATGCACTGATCACGTGACTGATCATGCACTGATCACGTGGCTGATCATGCACTGATCACGTGGCTATCATGCACTGATCACGTGGCTGATCATGCAATGATCACGCAGCTACCATGCACTGATCACATGACTGATCATGCACTGATCATGTACTTGATCATGCACTGATCACGTGGCTGATCATGCACTGATCATGTGACTGATCATGTGCTGATCATGTTTGGTGTCATACACTGATCATGTGCCTCTGGAGGCAATGAACACAGAGCTGAGTAGGCAGGAATCAGTCAGCAGGCAATAATCATGGAACTCAGCTCTGAGAAATCATGCTGCTCAGCTGGCAATAATCAAGCAGCTGAGCAGGCAGGAATTACACAGCACAGGTGGCAATTGTCAAGCAGATGACAGGCAGGAATCATGCAGCTCAGCTGGCAATTGTCAAGCAGATGAGCAGACAGTAATCACGCAGCTCAGCAGGCCCTGATCACGTGACTGAGCATGCACTGTTCACGTGGCTGATCATACACTGATCACGTGACTGATCATGCACTGATCACGTGGCTATCATGCACTGATCACGTGACTGATCATGCACTGATCACGTGACTGTATGCACTGATCACGTGGCTATCATGCACTGATCACGTGGCTGATCATGCACTGATCACGTGACTGATCATGCACTGATCACGTGGCTATCATGCACTGATCACGTGGCTGATCATGCACTGATCACGGGACTGATCATGCACTGATCACGGGCTATCATGCACTGATCACATGACTGATCATGCACTGATCACGTGGATGATCATGCACTGATCACGTGACTGATCATGCACTGATCACGTGACTGATCATGCACTGATCAGTGGCAATCATGCACTGATCACGTGGCTGATCATGCACTGATCACGTGACTGATCATGCACTGATCACTGGCTATCATGCACTGATCACGTGGCTATCATGCACTGATCACGTGGCTGATCATGCACTGATCACGTGACTGATCATGCACTGATCACGTCTGATCATGCACTGATCACGTGATGATCATGCACTGATCACGTGGCTGATCATGCACTGATCACGTGACTGATCATGCACTGATCACGTGGCTATCATGCACTGATCACGTGGCTATCATGCACTGATCACGTGGCTGATCATGCACTGATCACGTGACTGATCATGCACTGATCACGTGGCTATCATGCACTGATATCATGCACTGATCACGTGGCTGATCACACACTATCACGTGACTGATCATGCACTGATCACGTGGCTATCATGCACTGATCACGTGACTGATCATGCACTGATCACGTGGCTATCATGCACTGATATCATGCACTGATCACGTGGCTGATCATGCACTGATCACGTGACTGATCATGCACTGATCACGTGGCTGATCATGCACTGATCACGTGACTGATCATGCACTGATCACGTGGCTGATCATGCACTGATCACGTGGCTGATCATGCACTGATCACGTGGCTATCATGCACTGATCACGTGACTGATCATGCACTGATCACGGCTATCATGCACTGATCACGTGACTGATCATGCACTGATCACGTGGCTGATCATGCACTGATCACGTGACTGATCATGCACTGATCACGTGGCTATCATGCACTGATCACGTGACTGATCATGCACTGATCACGTAGGTACCATGCACTGGTCACGTGACTGATCATGCACTGATCACGTGGCTGATCATGCACTGATCACGTGACTGATCATGCACTGATCACGTGACTGATCATGCACTGATCACGTGGCTATCATGCACTGATCACGTGACTGATCATGCACTGATCACGTAGCTATCATGCACTGATCACGTGACTGATCATGCACTGATCACGTGGCTGATCATGCACTGATCACGTGACTGATCATGCACTGATCACGTGACTGATCATGCACTGATCACGTGGCTATCATGCACTGATCACGTGGCTGATCATGCACTGATCACGTGGCTATCATGCACTGATCACGTGACTGATCATGCACTGATCACGTGACTGATCATGCACTGATCACGTGGCTTATCATGCACTGATCATGTGACTGATCATGCGCTGATCATGTTTGCTATCATACACTGATCATGTGCCTCTGGAGGCAATGAACAAAGAGCTGAGTAGGCACGAATCAGTCAGGCAATAATCATGGAACTCAGCTGTGAGGAATCATGCTGCTCAGCTGGCAATAATCAAGCAGCTGAGCAGGCAGGAATTATGCAGCACAGCTGGCAATTGTCAAGCAGATGACAGGCAGGAATCGTGCAGCTCAGCTGGCAATTGTCAAGCAGATGAGCAGACAGTAATCACGCAGCTCAGCAGGCCCTGATCACGTGACTGAGCATGCACTGTTCACGTGGCTGATCATACACTGATCACGTGACTGATCATGCACTGATCACGTGATATCATGCACTGATCACGTGGCTGATCATGCACTGATCACGTGGCTGATCATGCACTGATCACGTGGCTGATCATGCACTGATCACGTGACTGATCATGCACTGATCACGTGGCTATCATGCACTGATCACGTGGCTGATCATGCACTGATCACGGGACTGATCATGCACTGATCACGGGCTATCATGCACTGATCACATGACTGATCATGCACTGATCACGTGGCTGATCATGCACTGATCACGTGACTGATCATGCACTGATCACGTGACTGATCATGCACTGATCACTGGCTATCATGCACTGATCACGTGGCTATCATGCACTGATCACGTGGCTGATCATGCACTGATCACGTGACTGATCATGCACTGATCACGTCTGATCATGCACTGATCACGTGACTGATCATGCACTGATCACGTGGATGATCATGCACTGATCACGTGACTGATCATGCACTGATCACGTGGCTATCATGCACTGATCACGTGGCTGATCATGCACTGATCACGTAGCTATCATGCACTGATCACGTGACTGATCATGCACTGATCACGTAATTGATCATGCACTGATCACGTGACTGATCATGCACTGATCACGTGACTGATCATGCACTGATCACGTGACTGATCATGCACTGATCACGTGGCTATCATGCACTGATCACGTGGCTGATCATGCAATGATCACGTAGCTACCATGTACTGGTCACGTGACTGATCATGCACTGATCACGTGACTGATCATGCACTGATCACGTGGCTGATCATGCACTGATCACGTGACTGATCATGCACTGATCACGTGGCTGATCATGCACTGATCACGTGCTACCATGCACTGATCACGTGACTGATCATGCACTGATCATGTGACTGATCATGCACTGATCACGTGGCTGATCATGCACTGATACCGTGACTGAGCATGGACTGATCACATGACTATCATGTAGTGATCACGTGACTTAATGGCGCTGATCATGTGACTGCGCATGTTTGCTATCATACACTGATCATGTGCCTCTGGAGGCAATAAACAAAGAGCTGAGTAGGCACGAATCAAACAGTCAGCAGGCAATAATCATGGAACTCAGCTGTGAGGAATCATGCTGCTCAGCTGGCAATAATCAAGCAGCTGAGCAGGCAGGAATTACGCAGCACAGCTGGCAATTGTCAAGCAGATGACAGGCAGGAATCGTGCAGCTCAGCTGGCAATTGTCAAGCAGATGAGCAGACAGTAATCACGCAGCTCAGCAGGCCCTGATCACGTGACTGAGCATGCACTGTTCACGTGGCTGATCATACACTGATCACGTGATTGATCATGCACTGATCACTTGGATATCATGCACTGATCACGTGGCTGATCATACACTGTTCACGTGTCTGACCATGCACTGATCACGTGGCTGATCATACACTGCTCACGTAACTGATCATGCACTGATCACGTGGCTGATCATGCACTGATCACGTGGCTGATCATGCACTGATCACGTGGCTATCATGCACTGATCACGTGACTGATCATGCACTGATCACGTAATTGATCATGCACTGATCACGTGGCTGATCATACTGATCACGTGGCTGTCATGCACTGATCACGTGGCTGATCATGCACTGATCACGTGACTGATCATGCACTGATCACGTGGCTATCATGCACTGATCACGTGGCTATCATGCACTGATCACGTGGCTGATCATGCACTGATCACGTAGCTATCATGTACTGATCACGTGACTGATCATGCACTGATCACGTGGCTGATCATGCACTGATCACGTGGCTGATCATGCACTGATCACGTGACTGATCATGCACTGATCACGTGGCTATCATGCACTGATCACGTGGCTGATCATGCACTGATCACGTGGCTGATCACACACTGTCACGTGACTGATCATGCACTGATCACGTGGCATCATGCACTGATCACGTGGCTGATCATACACTGATCACGTGACTGATCATGCACTGATCACGTGGCTATCATGCACTGATCACGTGGCTGATCATGCAATGATCACGTAGCTATATACTGATCACGTGACTGATCATGCACTGATCACGAATGATCATGCACTGATCACGTGACTGATCATGCACTGATCACGTGACTGATCATGCACTGATCACGTGGCTATCATGCACTGATCACGTGGCTGATCATGCACTGATCACGTAGCTACCATGTACTGTCACGTGACTGATCATGCACTGATCACGTAATTATCATGCACTGATCACGTGACTGATCATGCACTGATCACGTGGCTGATCACACATGATCACGTGACTGATCATGCACTGATCACGTGGCTATCATGCACTGATCACGTGGCTGATCATGCACTGATCACGTGGCTATCATGCACTGATCACGTGGCTGATCATGCACTGATCACGTGACTGATCATGCACTGATCACGTGGCTATCATGCACTGATCACGTGGCTGATCATGCACTGATCACGTAGCTATCATGCACTGATCACGTGACTGATCATGCACTGATCACGTCTATATCATGCACTGATCACGTGACTGATCATGCACTGATCACGTGGATGATCATGCACTGATCACGTGACTGATCATGCACTGATCACGTGGCTATCATGCACTGATCATGTGACTGATCATGTGCTGATCATGTTTGGTGTCATACACTGATCATGTGCCTCTGGAGGCAATGAACAAAGAGCTGAGTAGGCACGAATCAGTAGGCAATAATCATGGAACTCAGCTGTGAGAAATCATGCTGCTCAGCTGGCAATAATCAAGCAGCTGAGCAGGCAGGAATTATGCAGCACAGCTGGCAATTGTCAAGCAGATGACAGGCAGGAATCGTGCAGCTCAGCTGGCAATTGTCAAGCAGATGAGCAGACAGTAATCACGCAGCTCAGCAGGCCCTGATCACGTGACTGAGCATGCACTGTTCACGTGGCTGATCATACACTGATCACGTGACTGATCATGCACTGATCACGTGGCTATCATGCACTGATCACGTGGCTGATCATGCACTGATCACGTCTGTCATGCACTGATCACGTGACTGATCATGCACTGATCACGTGGCTGATCATGCACTGATCACGTGACTGATCATGCACTGATCACGTGGCTATCATGCACTGATCACGTGGCTGATCATGCACTGATCACGGACTGATCATGCACTGATCACGCGCTATCATGCACTGACACATGACTGACATGCACTGATCACGTGCTGATCATGCACTGATCACGTGACTGATCATGCACTGATCACGTGACTGATCATGCACTGATCACGTGGCTATCATGCACTGATCACGTGGCTGATCATGCACTGATCACGTGACTGATCATGCACTGATCACGTGGCTGATCATGCACTGATCACGTGACTGATCATGCACTGATCACGTGACTGATCATGCACTGATCACGTGGCTATCATGCACTGATCACGTGGCTGATCATGCAATGATCACGTAGCTACCATGTACTGGTCACGTGACTGATCATGCACTGATCACGTGGCTGATCATGCACTGATCACGTGACTGATCATGCACTGATCACGTGGCTGATCATGCACTGATCACGTGGCTATCATGCACTGATCACGTGGCTGATCATGCACTGATCACGCAGCTACCATGCACTGATCACGTGACTGATCATGCACTGATCACGTACTTGATCATGCACTGATCACGTGGCTGTCATGCACTGATCATGTGACTGATCATGCGCTGATCATGTTTGGTATCATACACTGATCATGTGCCTCTGGAGGCAATGAACACAGAGCTGAGTAGGCAGGAATCAGTCAGCAGGCAATAATCATGGAACTCAGCTCTGAGAAATCATGCTGCTCAGCTGGCAATAATCAAGCAGATGAGCAGGCAGGAATTACACAGCACAGGTGGCAATTGTCAAGCAGATGACAGGCAGGAATCATGCAGCTCAGCTGGCAATTGTCAAGCAGATGAGCAGACAGTAATCACGCAGCTCAGCAGGCCCTGATCACGTGACTGAGCATGCACTGTTCACGTGGCTGATCATACACTGATCACGTGACTGATCATGCACTGATCACGTGGCTATCATGCACTGATCACGTGACTGATCATGCACTGATCACGTGACTGTCATGCACTGATCACGTGGCTATCATGCACTGATCACGTGGCTGATCATGCACTGATCACGTGACTGATCATGCACTGATCACGTGGCTATCATGCACTGATCACGTGGCTGATCATGCACTGATCACGGGACTGATCATGCACTGATCACGGGCTATCATGCACTGATCACATGACTGATCATGCACTGATCACGTGGATGATCATGCACTGATCACGTGACTGATCATGCACTGATCACGTGACTGATCATGCACTGATCAGTGGCAATCATGCACTGATCACGTGGCTGATCATGCACTGATCACGTGACTGATCATGCACTGATCACTGGCTATCATGCACTGATCACGTGGCTGATCATGCACTGATCACGTGGCTGATCATGCACTGATCACGTGACTGATCATGCACTGATCACGTCTGATCATGCACTGATCACGTGATGATCATGCACTGATCACGTGGATGATCATGCACTGATCACGTGACTGATCATGCACTGATCACGTGGCTATCATGCACTGATCACGTGGCTATCATGCACTGATCACGTGGCTGATCACACTGATCACGTGACTGATCATGCACTGATCACGTGGCTATCATGCACTGATATCATGCACTGATCACGTGGCTGATCACACACGATCACGTGACTGATCATGCACTGATCACGTGGCTATCATGCACTGATCACGTGACTGATCATGCACTGATCACGTGGCTATCATGCACTGATATCATGCACTGATCACGTGGCTGATCATGCACTGATCACGTGACTGATCATGCACTGATCACGTGGCTGATCATGCACTGATCACGTGACTGATCATGCACTGATCACGTGGCTATCATGCACTGATCACGTGGCTGATCATGCACTGATCACGTGGCTATCATGCACTGATCACGTGACTGATCATGCACTGATCACGTAGCTATCATGCACTGATCACGTGACTGATCATGCACTGATCACGTGGCTGATCATGCACTGATCACGTGACTGATCATGCACTGATCACGTGGCTATCATGCACTGATCACGTGACTGATCATGCACTGATCACGTAGCTACCATGCACTGATCACGTGACTGATCATGCACTGATCACGTGGCTGATCATGCACTGATCACGTGACTGATCATGCACTGATCACGTGACTGATCATGCACTGATCACGTGGCTATCATGCACTGATCACGTGGACTGATCATGCACTGATCACGTAGCTATCATGCACTGATCACGTGACTGATCATGCACTGATCACGTGGCTGATCATGCACTGATCACGTGACTGATCATGCACTGATCACGTGACTGATCATGCACTGATCACGTGGCTATCATGCACTGATCACGTGGCTGATCATGCACTGATCACGTAGCTATCATGCACTGATCACGTGACTGATCATGCACTGATCACGTGACTGATCATGCACTGATCACGTGGCTTATCATGCACTGATCATGTGACTGATCATGTGCTGATCATGTTTGCTATCATACACTGATCATGTGCCTCTGGAGGCAATGAACAAAGAGCTGAGTAGGCAGGAATCAGTAGGCAATAATCATGGAACTCAGCTGTGAGGAATCATGCTGCTCAGCTGGCAATAATCAAGCAGCTGAGCAGGCAGGAATTACGCAGCACAGCTGGCAATTGTCAAGCAGATGACAGGCAGGAATCGTGCAGCTCAGCTGGCAATTGTCAAGCAGATGAGCAGACAGTAATCACGCAGCTCAGCAGGCCCTGATCACGTGACTGAGCATGCACTGTTCACGTGGCTGATCATACACTGATCACGTGACTGATCATGCACTGATCACGTGATATCATGCACTGATCACGTGGCTGATCATGCACTGATCACGTGGCTGATCATGCACTGATCACGTGGCTGATCATGCACTGATCACGTGACTGATCATGCACTGATCACGTGGCTATCATGCACTGATCACGTGGCTGATCATGCACTGATCACGGGACTGATCATGCACTGATCACGTGCTATCATGCACTGATCACGTGACTGATCATGCACTGATCACGTGGCTGATCATGCACTGATCACGTGACTGATCATGCACTGATCACGTGACTGATCATGCACTGATCACGTGACTGATCATGCACTGATCACTGGCTATCATGCACTGATCACGTGGCTATCATGCACTGATCACGTGGCTGATCATGCACTGATCACGTGACTGATCATGCACTGATCACGTCTGATCATGCACTGATCACGTGACTGATCATGCACTGATCACGTGGATGATCATGCACTGATCACGTGACTGATCATGCACTGATCACGTGGCTATCATGCACTGATCACGTGGCTGATCATGCACTGATCACGTAGCTATCATGCACTGATCACGTGACTGATCATGCACTGATCACGTAATTGATCATGCACTGATCACGTGACTGATCATGCACTGATCACGTGACTGATCATGCACTGATCACGTGACTGATCATGCACTGATCACGTGGCTATCATGCACTGATCACGTGGCTGATCATGCAATGATCACGTAGCTACCATGTACTGGTCACGTGACTGATCATGCACTGATCACGTGACTGATCATGCACTGATCACGTGGCTGATCATGCACTGATCACGTGACTGATCATGCACTGATCACGTGGCTGATCATGCACTGATCACGTGCTATCATGCACTGATCACGTGACTGATCATGCACTGATCATGTGACTGATCATGCACTGATCACGTGGCTGATCATGCACTGATACCGTGACTGAGCATGGACTGATCACATGACTATCATGTAGTGATCACGTGACTTAATGGCGCTGATCATGTGACTGCGCATGTTTGCTATCATACACTGATCATGTGCCTCTGGAGGCAATAAACAAAGAGCTGAGTAGGCACGAATCAAACAGTCAGCAGGCAATAATCATGGAACTCAGCTGTGAGGAATCATGCTGCTCAGCTGGCAATAATCAAGCAGCTGAGCAGGCAGGAATTACGCAGCACAGCTGGCAATTGTCAAGCAGATGACAGGCAGGAATCGTGCAGCTCAGCTGGCAATTGTCAAGCAGATGAGCAGACAGTAATCACGCAGCTCAGCAGGCCCTGATCACGTGACTGAGCATGCACTGTTCACGTGGCTGATCATACACTGATCACGTGATTGATCATGCACTGATCACTTGGATATCATGCACTGATCACGTGGCTGATCATACACTGTTCACGTGTCTGACCATGCACTGATCACGTGGCTGATCATACACTGCTCACGTAACTGATCATGCACTGATCACGTGGCTGATCATGCACTGATCACGTGGCTGATCATGCACTGATCACGTGGCTGATCATGCACTGATCACGTGACTGATCATGCACTGATCACGTAACTGATCATGCACTGATCACGTGGCTGATCATACTGATCACGTGACTCATGCACTGATCACGTGGCTGATCATGCACTGATCACGTGACTGATCATGCACTGATCACGTGGCTATCATGCACTGATCACGTGGCTATCATGCACTGATCACGTGGCTGATCATGCACTGATCACGTAGCTATCATGCACTGATCACGTGACTGATCATGCACTGATCACGTGGCTGATCATGCACTGATCACGTGGCTGATCATGCACTGATCACGTGACTGATCATGCACTGATCACGTGGCTATCATGCACTGATCACGTGGCTGATCATGCACTGATCACGTGGCTGATCACACACTGTCACGTGACTGATCATGCACTGATCACGTGGCATCATGCACTGATCACGTGGCTGATCATACACTGATCACGTGACTGATCATGCACTGATCACGTGGCTATCATGCACTGATCACGTGGCTGATCATGCACTGATCACGTAGCTATCATGCACTGATCACGTGACTGATCATGCACTGATCACGTGACTGATCATGCACTGATCAGTGACTGATCATGCACTGATCACGTGACTGATCATGCACTGATCACGTGGCTATCATGCACTGATCACGTGGCTGATCATGCAATGATCACGTAGCTACCATGTACTGTCACGTGACTGATCATGCACTGATCACGTAACTGATCATGCACTGATCACGTGGCTGATCATGCACTGATCACGTGACTGATCATGCACTGATCACGTGGCTGATCATGCACTGATCACGTGACTGATCATGCACTGATCACGTGGCTATCATGCACTGATCACGTGGCTGATCATGCACTGATCACGTAGCTATCATGCACTGATCACGTGACTGATCATGCACTGATCACGTGACTGATCATGCACTGATCACGTGGCTGATCATGCACTGATCACGTGACTGATCATGCACTGATCACGTGGCTGATCATGCACTGATCACGTGACTGATCATGCACTGATCACGTGGCTGATCATGCACTGATCACGTGACTGATCATGCACTGATCACGTGACTGATCATGCACTGATCACGTGGCTGATCATGCACTGATCACGTGACTGATCATGCACTGATCACGTGACTGATCATGCACTGATCACGTGGCTATCATGCACTGATCACGTGGCTGATCATGCACTGATCACGTAGCTACCATGTACTGATCACGTGACTGATCACGTGGCTGATCATGCACTGATCACGTGGCTGATCATGCACTGATCACGTGGCTGATCATGCACTGATCACGTGACTGATCATGCACTGATCACGTGGCTATCATGCACTGATCACGTGGCTGATCATGCACTGATCACGTAGCTACCATGCACTGATCACGTGACTGATCATGCACTGATCACGTGACTGATCATGCACTGATCACGTGGCTGATCATGCACTGATCACGTGACTGATCATGCACTGATCACGTGACTGATCATGCACTGATCACGTGGCTATCATGCACTGATCACGTGGCTGATCATGCACTGATCACGTGGCTGATCATGCACTGATCACGTGGCTGATCATGCACTGATCACGTAACTGATCATGCACTGATCACGTGGCTATCATGCACTGATCACGTGGCTGATCATGCACTGATCACGTGACTGATCACATACCTGATCACGTGACTGATCATGCACTGATCACGTGGCATCATGCACTGATCACGTGGCTGATCATGCACTGATCACGTGACTGATCATGCACTGATCACGTGGCTATCATGCACTGATCACGTGGCTGATCATGCACTGATCACGTAGCTACCATACTGATCACGTGACTGATCATGCACTGATCACGTGACTGATCATGCACTGATCACGTGGCTGATCATGCACTGATCACGTGGCTGATCATGCACTGATCACGTGACTGATCATGCACTGATCACGTGACTGATCATGCACTGATCACGTGGCTATCATGCACTGATCACGTGGCTGATCATGCACTGATCACGTGACTGATCATGCACTGATCACGTGACTGATCATGCACTGATCACGTGGCTATCATGCACTGATCACGTGGCTGATCATGCACTGATCACGTGGCTGATCATGCACTGATCACGTGACTGATCATGCACTGATCACGTGGCTATCATGCACTGATCACGTGACTGATCATGCACTGATCACGTGGCTATCATGCACTGATCACGTGGCTGATCATGCACTGATCACGTAACTGATCATGCACTGATCACGTGGCTATCATGCACTGATCACGTGGCTGATCATGCACTGATCACGTGGCTGATCACACACTGTCACGTGACTGATCATGCACTGATCACGTGGCACTCATGCACTGATCACGTGGCTGATCATACACTGATCACGTAACTGATCATGCACTGATCACGTGGCTATCATGCACTGATCACGTGGCTGATCATGCACTGATCACGTACTATCATGCACTGATCACGTGACTGATCATGCACTGATCACGTAAATGATCATGCACTGATCACGTGACTGATCATGCACTGATCACGTGACTGATCATGCACTGATCACGTGGCTATCATGCACTGATCACGTGGCTGATCATGCACTGATCACGTAGCAACCATGTACTGGTCACGTGACTGATCATGCACTGATCACGTAATTGATCATGCACTGATCACGTGGCTGATCATGCACTGATCACGTGGCTGATCACACACTGATCACGTGACTGATCATGCACTGATCACGTGGCTATCATGCACTGATCACGTGGCTGATCATGCACTGATCACGTGGCTATCATGCACTGATCACGTGACTGATCATGCACTGATCACGTAACTGATCATGCACTGATCACGTGGCTGATCATGCACTGATCACGTGACTGATCATGCACTGATCACGTGGCTATCATGCACTACTCACGTGGCTGATCATGCAATGATCATGTAGCTACCATGTACTGGTCACGTGACTGATCATACACCCATCAGGTGACTGATCATGCACTGATCACGTGGCTATCATGCACTGATCACGTGGCTGATCATGCACTGATCACGTGCCTGATCATGCACTGATCACGTGACTGATCATGCACTGATCACGTAGCAATCATGCACTGATCACGTGGCTGATCATGCACTGATCACGTGGCTATCATGCACTGATCACGTGGCTGATCATGCACTGATACCGTGACTGAGCATGGACTGATCACATGACTATCATGTAGTGATCACGTGACTTAATGGCGCTGATCATGTGACTGATCATGCGCTGATCATGTTTGCTATCATACACTGATCATGTGCCTCTGGAGGCAATAAACAAAGAGCTGAGTAGGCACGAATCAAACAGTCAGCAGGCAATAATCATGGAACTCAGCTGTGAGGAATCATGCTGCTCAGCTGGCAATAATCAAGCAGCTGAGCAGGCAGGAATTACGCAGCACAGCTGGCAATTGTCAAGCAGATGACAGGCAGGAATCGTGCAGCTCAGCTGGCAATTGTCAAGCAGATGAGCAGACAGTAATCACGCAGCTCAGCAGGCCCTGATCACGTGACTGAGCATGCACTGTTCACGTGGCTGATCATACACTGATCACGTGATTGATCATGCACTGATCACTTGGATATCATGCACTGATCACGTGGCTGATCATACACTGTTCACGTGTCTGACCATGCACTGATCACGTGGCTGATCATGCACTGATCACGTAGCTGATCATGCACTGATCACGTGGTGATCATGCACTGATCACGTGGCTGATCATGCACTGATCACGTGACTGATCATGCACTGATCACGTGACTGATCATGCACTGATCACGTGACTGATCATGCACTGATCACGTGGCTATCATGCACTGCTCACGTGGCTGATCATGCAATGATCACGTAGCTACCATGCACTGGTCACGTGACTGATCATGCACTGATCACGTGACTGATCATGCACTGATCACGTGACTGATCATGCACTGATCACGTGACTGATCATGCACTGATCACGTGGCTGATCATGCACTGATCACGGGCTATCATGCACTGACACATGACTGATCATGCACTGATCACGTGGCTGATCATGCACTGATCACGTGACTGATCATGCACTGATCACGTGACTGATCATGCACTGATCACGTGACTGATCATGCACTGATCACGTGGCTATCATGCACTGATCACGTGGCTATCATGCACTGATCACGTGGCTGATCATGCACTGATCACGTGGCTGATCATGCACTGATCACGTGACTGATCATGCACTGATCACGTGGCTATCATGCACTGATCACGTGACTGATCATGCACTGATCACGTGGATGATCATGCACTGATCACGTGACTGATCATGCACTGATCACGTGGCTATCATGCACTGATCACGTGGCTGATCATACACTGATCACTGACTGATCATGCACTGATCACGTGGCTATCATGCACTGATCACGTGGCTGATCATGCACTGATCACGTAGCTATCATGTACTGATCACGTGACTGATCATGCACTGATCACGTACTGATCATGCACTGATCACGTGACTGATCATGCACTGATCACGTGACTGATCATGCACTGATCACGTGGCTATCATGCACTGATCACGTGGCTGATCATGCACTGATCACGTAGCTATCATGCACTGATCACGTGACTGATCATGCACTGATCACGTGCTGATCATGCACTGATCACGTGGCTGATCATGCACTGATCACGTGACTGATCATGCACTGATCACGTGACTGATCATGCACTGATCACGTGGCTATCATGCACTGATCACGTGGCTGATCATGCACTGATCACGTGCTGATCATGCACAGATCACGTGACTGATCATGCACTGATCACGTGACTGATCATGCACTGATCACGTGGCTATCATGCACTGATCACGTGGCTGATCATGCACTGATCACGTAGCTATCATGCACTGATCACGTGACTGATCATGCACTGATCACGTGACTGATCATGCACTGATCACGTGGCTATCATGCACTGATCACGTGGCTGATCATGCACTGATACCGTGACTGTGCATGGACTGATCACATGACTATCATGTAGTGATCACGTGACTTAATGGCGCTGATCATGTGACTGATCATGTTTGCTATCATACACTGATCATGTGCCTCTGGAGGCAATAAACAAAGAGCTGAGTAGGCACGAATCAAACAGTCAGCAGGCAATAATCATGGAACTCAGCTGTGAGGAATCATGCTGCTCAGCTGGCAATAATCAAGCAGCTGAGCAGGCAGGAATTACGCAGCACAGCTGGCAATTGTCAAGCAGATGACAGGCAGGAATCGTGCAGCACAGCTGGCAATTGTCAAGCAGATGAGCAGACAGTAATCACGCAGCTCAGCAGGCCCTGATCACGTGACTGAGCATGCACTGTTCACGTGGCTGATCATACACTGATCACGTGCTGATCATGCACTGATCACGTGGCTGATCATGCACTGATCACGTGGCTGATCATACACTGTCACGTGCTGATCATGCACTGATCACGTGGCTATCATGCACTGTCACGTGACTGATCATGCACTGATCACGTGACTGATCATGCACTGATCACGTGGCTATCATGCACTGATCACGTGGCTGATCATACACTGATCACGTGACTGATCATGCACTGATCACGTGGCTATCATGCACTGATCACGTGGCTGATCATGCACTGATCACATGGCTGATCACACACTGTCACGTGGCTGATCATGCACTGATCACGTAGCAACCATGCACTGATCACGTGACTGATCATGCACTGATCACGTAACTGATCATGCACTGATCACGTGGCTGATCATGCACTGATCACGTGACTGATCATGCACTGATCACGTGACTGATCATGCACTGATCACGTGGCTATCATGCACTGATCACGTGGCTGATCATGCACTGATCACGTGACTGATCATGCACTGATCACGTGACTGATCATGCACTGATCACGTGGCTATCATGCACTGATCACGTGGCTATCATGCACTGATCACGTGACTGATCATGCACTGATCACGTGACTGATCATGCACTGATCACGTGGTATCATGCACTGATCACGTGGCTATCATGCACTGATCACGTGGCTGATCATGCAATGATCACGTAGCTATCATGCACTGATCACGTGACTGATCATGCACTGATCACGTAATTGATCATGCACTGATCACGTGGCTGATCATGCACTGATCACGTGGCTGATCATGCACTGATCACGTGACTGATCATGCACTGATCACGTGGCTATCATGCACTGATCACGTGGCTGATCATGCACTGATCACGTGACTATCATGCACTGATCACGTGGCTATCATGCACTGATCACGTGGCTATCATGCACTGATCACGTGGCTGATCATGCACTGATCACGTGACTGATCATGCACTGATCACGTGGCTATCATGCACTGATCACGTGGCTGATCATGCAATGATCACGTAGCTACCATGCACTGGTCACGTGACTGATCATGCACTGATCACGTGGCTGATCATGCACTGATCACGTGGCTGATCATGCACTGATCACGTGACTGATCATGCACTGATCACGTGACTGATCATGCACTGATCACGTGGCTGATCATGCACTGATCACGTGGCTGATCATGCACTGATCACACAGCTACATGTACTGGTCACATGACTGATCATGCACTGATCACGTGATTGATCATGCACTGATCACGTGGCTTATCATGCACTGATCATGTGACTGATCATGCGCTGATCATGTTTGCTATCATACACTGATCATGTGCCTCTGGAGGCAATGAACAAAGAGCTGAGTAGGCACGAATCAGTCAGCAGGCAATAATCATGGAACTCAGCTGTGAGAAATCATGCTGCTCAGCTGGCAATAATCAAGCAGCTGAGCAGGCAGGAATTACGCAGCACAGCTGGCAATTGTCAAGCAGATGACAGGCAGGAATCGTGCAGCTCAGCTGGCAATTGTCAAGCAGATGAGCAGACAGTAATCACGCAGCTCAGCAGGCCATGATCACGTGACTGAGCATGCACTGTTCACGTGGCTGATCACATACCTGATCACGTGACTGATCATGCACTGATCACGTGGCTATCATGCACTGATCACGTGATTGATCATGCACTGATCACGTATGTCATGCACTGATCACGTGGCTATCATGCACTGATCACGTGGCTGATCATGCACTGATCACGTGACTGATCATGCACTGATCACGTGGCTATCATGCACTGATCACGTGGCTGATCATGCACTGATCACGGGACTGATCATGCACTGATCACGTGCTATCATGCACTGATCACATGACTGATCATGCACTGATCACGTGGATGATCATGCACTGATCACGTGACTGATCATGCACTGATCACGTGACTGATCATGCACTGATCACGTGACTGATCATGCACTGATCACGTGGCTATCATGCACTGATCACGTGGCTGATCATGCACTGATCACGTGACTGATCATGCACTGATCACGTGGCTATCATGCACTGATCACGTGGCTATCATGCACTGATCACGTGGCTGATCATGCACTGATCACGTGACTGATCATGCACTGATCACGTCTATATCATGCACTGATCACGTGACTGATCATGCACTGATCACGTGGATGATCATGCACTGATCACGTGACTGATCATGCACTGATCACGTGGCTATCATGCACTGATCACGTGGCTGATCATGCACTGATCACGTGGCTGATCATGCACTGATCACGTGGCTGATCATGCACTGATCACGTGACTGATCATGCACTGATCACGTGGCTGATCATGCACTGATCACGTGACTGATCATGCACTGATCACGTGACTGATCATGCACTGATCACGTGGCTATCATGCACTGATCACGTGGCTGATCATGCAATGATCACGTAGCTACCATGCACTGATCACGTGACTGATCATGCACTGATCACGTAATTGATCATGCACTGATCACGTGGCTGATCATGCACTGATCACGTGACTGATCATGCACTGATCACGTGACTGATCATGCACTGATCACGTGGCTATCATGCACTGATCACGTGGCTGATCATGCACTGATCACGTGCTGATCATGCACTGATCACGTGACTGATCATGCACTGATCACGTGGCTATCATGCACTGATCACGTGGATATCATGCACTGATCACGTGGCTGATCATGCACTGATCACGTGACTGATCATGCACTGATCACGTGGTATCATGCACTGATCACGTGGCTGATCATGCACTGATCACGTGGCTGATCATGCACTGATCACGTGGCTGATCATGCACTGATCACGTAGCTGATCATGCACTGATCACGTGGCTATCATGCACTGATCACGTGGCTGATCATGCACTGATCACGTAGCTATCATGCACTGATCACGTGACTGATCATGCACTGATCACGTGGCTATCATGCACTGATCACGTGGCTGATCATGCACTGATCACGTGACTGATCATGCACTGATCACGTGACTATCATGCACTGATCACGTGGCTATCATGCACTGATCACGTGGCTATCATGCACTGATCACGTGGCTGATCACACACTGATCACGTGACTGATCATGCACTGATCACGTGGCTATCATGCACTGATCACGTGGCTGATCATGCACTGATCACGTGGCTGATCATGCACTGATCACGTGGCTGATCATGCACTGATCACGTAGCTATCATGCACTGATCACGTGACTGATCATGCACTGATCACGTGACTGATCATGCACTGATCACGTGGCTGATCATGCACTGATCACGTGGCTATCATGCACTGATCACGTGGCTGATCATGCAATGATCACGCAGCTACCATGCACTGATCACGTGACTGATCATGCACTGATCACGTGGCTGATCATGCACTGATCACGTGGCTGATCATGCACTGATCACGTGGCTGATCATGCACTGATCACGTGGCTGATCATGCACTGATCACGTGGCTGATCATGCACTGATCACGTGGCTGATCATGCACTGATCACGTGGCTATCATGCACTGATCACGTGGCTGATCATGCACTGATCACGTAGCTATCATGCACTGATCACGTGACTGATCATGCACTGATCACGTAACTGATCATGCACTGATCACGTGACTGATCATGCACTGATCACGTGACTGATCATGCACTGATCACGTGGCTATCATGCACTGATCACGTGGCTGATCATGCAATGATCACGTAGCTATCATGCACTGATCACGTGACTGATCATGCACTGATCACGTAATTGATCATGCACTGATCACGTGACTGATCATGCACTGATCACGTGGCTATCATGCACTGATCACGTGACTGATCATGCACTGATCACGTGGCTGATCATGCACTGATCACGTGCTGATCATGCACTGATCACGTGACTGATCATGCACTGATCACGTGACTGATCATGCACTGATCACGTGACTATCATGCACTGATCACGTGGCTATCATGCACTGATCACGTGGCTGATCATGCACTGATCACGTAGCTATCATGCACTGATCACGTGACTGATCATGCACTGATCACGTGGCTGATCATGCACTGATCACGTGGCTGATCATGCACTGATCACGTGACTGATCATGCACTGATCACGTGGATATCATGCACTGATCACGTGACTGATCATGCACTGATCACGTGACTATCATGCACTGATCACGTGGCTGATCATACTGATCACGTGCTGTCATGCACTGATCACGTGGCTGATCATGCACTGATCACGTGACTGATCATGCACTGATCACGTGGCTGATCATGCACTGATCACGTGGCTATCATGCACTGATCACGTGGCTGATCATGCACTGATCACGTAGCTATCATGCACTGATCACGTGACTGATCATGCACTGATCACGTGTATGATCATGCACTGATCACGTGGCTGATCATGCACTGATCACGTGACTGATCATGCACTGATCACGTGGCTATCATGCACTGATCACGTGGCTGATCATGCACTGATCACGTGGCTGATCATGCACTGATCACGTGACTGATCATGCACTGATCACGTGGCATCATGCACTGATCACGTGGCTGATCATGCACTGATCACGTGACTGATCATGCACTGATCACGTGGCTATCATGCACTGATCACGTGGCTATCATGCACTGATATCATGCACTGATCACGTGGATGATCATGCACTGATCACGTGACTGATCATGCACTGATCACGTGGCTATCATGCACTGATCACGTGGCTGATCATGCACTGATCACGTGGCTATCATGCACTGATCACGTGACTGATCATGCACTGATCACGTTGATCATGCACTGATCACGTGGCTGATCATGCACTGATCACGTGACTGATCATGCACTGATCACGTGGCTATCATGCACTACTCACGTGGCTGATCATGCAATGATCATGTAGCTACCATGTACTGGTCACGTGACTGATCATACACCCATCAGGTGACTGATCATGCACTGATCACGTGGCTATCATGCACTGATCACGTGGCTGATCATGCACTGATCACGTGCCTGATCATGCACTGATCACGTGACTGATCATGCACTGATCACGTAGCTATCATGCACTGATCACGTGACTGATCATGCACTGATCACGTGGCTATCATGCACTGATCACGTGGCTGATCATGCACTGATACCGTGACTGAGCATGGACTGATCACATGACTATCATGTAGTGATCACGTGACTTAATGGCGCTGATCATGTGACTGATCATGCGCTGATCATGTTTGCTATCATACACTGATCATGTGCCTCTGGAGGCAATAAACAAAGAGCTGAGTAGGCACGAATCAAACAGTCAGCAGGCAATAATCATGGAACTCAGCTGTGAGGAATCATGCTGCTCAGCTGGCAATAATCAAGCAGCTGAGCAGGCAGGAATTACGCAGCACAGCTGGCAATTGTCAAGCAGATGACAGGCAGGAATCGTGCAGCTCAGCTGGCAATTGTCAAGCAGATGAGCAGACAGTAATCACGCAGCTCAGCAGGCCCTGATCACGTGACTGAGCATGCACTGTTCACGTGGCTGATCATACACTGATCACGTGATTGATCATGCACTGATCACTTGGATATCATGCACTGATCACGTGGCTGATCATACACTGTTCACGTGTCTGACCATGCACTGATCACGTGGCTGATCATACACTGCTCACGTAACTGATCATGCACTGATCACGTGGCTGATCATGCACTGATCACGTGGCTGATCATGCACTGATCACGTGGCTATCATGCACTGATCACGTGACTGATCATGCACTGATCACGTGACTGATCATGCACTGATCACGTGGCTGATCATGCACTGATCACGTGACTGATCATGCACTGATCACGTGGCTGATCATGCACTGATCACGTGACTGATCATGCACTGATCACGTGGCTATCATGCACTGATCACGTGGCTGATCATGCACTGATCACGTAGCTATCATGCACTGATCACGTGACTGATCATGCACTGATCACGTAATGATCATGCACTGATCACGTGACTGATCATGCACTGATCACGTGACTGATCATGCACTGATCACGTGGCTATCATGCACTGATCACGTGGCTGATCATGCACTGATCACGTGACTGATCATGCACTGATCACGTGACTGATCATGCACTGATCACGTGGCTATCATGCACTATCACGTGGCTGATCATGCAATGATCACGTAGCTACCATGTACTGGTCACGTGACTGATCATGCACTGATCACGTGACTGATCATGCACTGATCACGTGGCTATCATGCACTGATCACGTGGCTGATCATGCACTGATCACGTACCTGATCATGCACTGATCACGTGACTGATCATGCACTGATCACGTGGCAATCATGCACTGATCACGTGGCTGATCATGCACTGATCACGTGGCTGATCATGCACTGATCACGTGGCTATCATGCACTGATCACGTGGCTGATCATGCACTGATACCGTGACTGAGCATGGACTGATCACATGACTATCATGTAGTGATCACGTGACTTAATGGCGCTGATCATGTGACTGATCATGCGCTGATCATGTTGGCTATCATACACTGATCATGTGCCTCTGGAGGCAATAAACAAAGAGCTGAGTAGGCACGAATCAAACAGTCAGCAGGCAATAATCATGGAACTCAGCTGTGAGGAATCATGCTGCTCAGCTGGCAATAATCAAGCAGCTGAGCAGGCAGGAATTACGCAGCACAGCTGGCAATTGTCAAGCAGATGACAGGCAGGAATCGTGCAGCTCAGCTGGCAATTGTCAAGCAGATGAGCAGACAGTAATCACGCAGCTCAGCAGGCCCTGATCACGTGACTGAGCATGCACTGTTCACGTGGCTGATCATACACTGATCACGTGATTGATCATGCACTGATCACTTGGATATCATGCACTGATCACGTGGCTGATCATACACTGTTCACGTGTCTGACCATGCACTGATCACGTGGCTGATCATACACTGCTCACGTAACTGATCATGCACTGATCACGTGGCTGATCATGCACTGATCACGTGGCTGATCATGCACTGATCACGTGGCTATCATGCACTGATCACGTGACTGATCATGCACTGATCACGTGACTGATCATGCACTGATCACGTGGCTGATCATGCACTGATCACGTGGCTGATCATGCACTGATCACGTGGCTGATCATGCACTGATCACGTGACTGATCATGCACTGATCACGTGGCTATCATGCACTGATCACGTGGCTATCATGCACTGATCACGTGGCTGATCATGCACTGATCACGTAGCTATCATGCACTGATCACGTGACTGATCATGCACTGATCACGTGGCTGATCATGCACTGATCACGTGGCTGATCATGCACTGATCACGTGACTGATCATGCACTGATCACGTGGCTATCATGCACTGATCACGTGGCTGATCATGCACTGATCACGTGGCTGACACACACTGTCACGTGACTGATCATGCACTGATCACGTGGCATCATGCACTGATCACGTGGCTGATCATACACTGATCACGTGACTGATCATGCACTGATCACGTGGCTATCATGCACTGATCACGTGGCTGATCATGCACTGATCACGTAGCTACATGCACTGATCACGTGACTGATCATGCACTGATCACGTGACTGATCATGCACTGATCAGTGACTGATCATGCACTGATCACGTGACTGATCATGCACTGATCACGTGGCTATCATGCACTGATCACGTGGCTGATCATGCACTGATCACGTGGCTGATCATGCACTGATCACGTGCTGATCATGCACTGATCACGTGGCTATCATGCACTGATCACGTGGCTGATCATGCACTGATCACGTAGATCATGCACTGATCACGTGACTGATCATGCACTGATCACGTGACTGATCATGCACTGATCACGTGACTGATCATGCACTGATCACGTGACTGATCATGCACTGATCACGTGGCTATCATGCACTGATCACGTGGCTGATCATGCATGATCACGTAGCTATCATGCACTGATCACGTGACTGATCATGCACTGATCACGTGATTGATCATGCACTGATCACGTGACTGATCATGCACTGATCACGTGGCTATCATGCACTGATCACGTGACTGATCATGCACTGATCACGTGGCTGATCATGCACTGATCACGTGCTGATCATGCACTGATCACGTGACTGATCATGCACTGATCACGTGACTGATCATGCACTGATCACGTGACTGATCATGCACTGATCACGTGGCTATCATGCACTGATCACGTGGCTGATCATGCACTGATCACGTAGCTATCATGCACTGATCACGTGACTGATCATGCACTGATCACGTGTCTGATCATGCACTGATCACGTGGCTGATCATGCACTGATCACGTGACTGATCATGCACTGATCACGTGGATATCATGCACTGATCACGTGACTGATCATGCACTGATCACGTGACTATCATGCACTGATCACGTGGCTGATCATACTGATCACGTGCTGTCATGCACTGATCACGTGGCTGATCATGCACTGATCACGTGACTGATCATGCACTGATCACGTGGCTGATCATGCACTGATCACGTGGCTATCATGCACTGATCACGTGGCTGATCATGCACTGATCACGGCTATCATGCACTGATCACGTGACTGATCATGCACTGATCACGTGATGATCATGCACTGATCACGTGGCTGATCATGCACTGATCACGTGACTGATCATGCACTGATCACGTGGCTATCATGCACTGATCACGTGGCTGATCATGCACTGATCACGTGGCTGATCATGCACTGTCACGTGACTGATCATGCACTGATCACGTGGCATCATGCACTGATCACGTGGCTGATCATGCACTGATCACGTGACTGATCATGCACTGATCACGTGGCTATCATGCACTGATCACGTGGCTATCATGCACTGATATCATGCACTGATCACGTGGATGATCATGCACTGATCACGTGACTGATCATGCACTGATCACGTGGCTATCATGCACTGATCACGTGGCTGATCATGCACTGATCACGTGGCTATCATGCACTGATCACGTGACTGATCATGCACTGATCACGTAACTGATCATGCACTGATCACGTGGCTGATCATGCACTGATCACGTGACTGATCATGCACTGATCACGTGGCTATCATGCACTACTCACGTGGCTGATCATGCAATGATCATGTAGCTACCATGTACTGGTCACGTGACTGATCATACACCCATCAGGTGACTGATCATGCACTGATCACGTGGCTATCATGCACTGATCACGTGGCTGATCATGCACTGATCACGTGCCTGATCATGCACTGATCACGTGACTGATCATGCACTGATCACGTGCAATCATGCACTGATCACGTGACTGATCATGCACTGATCACGTGGCTATCATGCACTGATCACGTGGCTGATCATGCACTGATACCGTGACTGAGCATGGACTGATCACATGACTATCATGTAGTGATCACGTGACTTAATGGCGCTGATCATGTGACTGATCATGCGCTGATCATGTTTGCTATCATACACTGATCATGTGCCTCTGGAGGCAATAAACAAAGAGCTGAGTAGGCACGAATCAAACAGTCAGCAGGCAATAATCATGGAACTCAGCTGTGAGGAATCATGCTGCTCAGCTGGCAATAATCAAGCAGCTGAGCAGGCAGGAATTACGCAGCACAGCTGGCAATTGTCAAGCAGATGACAGGCAGGAATCGTGCAGCTCAGCTGGCAATTGTCAAGCAGATGAGCAGACAGTAATCACGCAGCTCAGCAGGCCCTGATCACGTGACTGAGCATGCACTGTTCACGTGGCTGATCATACACTGATCACGTGATTGATCATGCACTGATCACTTGGATATCATGCACTGATCACGTGGCTGATCATACACTGTTCACGTGTCTGACCATGCACTGATCACGTGGCTGATCATGCACTGATCACGTAACTGATCATGCACTGATCACGTGGCTGATCATGCACTGATCACGTGGCTGATCATGCACTGATCACGTGGCTGATCATGCACTGATCACGTGACTGATCATGCACTGATCACGTGGCTGATCATGCACTGATCACGTGACTGATCATGCACTGATCACGTGGCTATCATGCACTGATCACG
The DNA here is from genome assembly GCF_032452875.1 of Bos javanicus. Taxonomy (NCBI): domain Eukaryota; kingdom Metazoa; phylum Chordata; class Mammalia; order Artiodactyla; family Bovidae; genus Bos; species Bos javanicus. Next base: position 223,364 of record NW_026893750.1, on the reverse strand, counting down.
TGGCTGATCATGCACTGATCACGTAGCTACCATGCACTGATCACGTGACTGATCATGCACTGATCACGTAATGATCATGCACTGATCACGTGACTGATCATGCACTGATCACGTGACTGATCATGCACTGATCACGTGGCTATCATGCACTGATCACGTGGCTGATCATGCACTGATCACGTGACTGATCATGCACTGATCACGTGACTGATCATGCACTGATCACGTGGCTGATCATGCACTGATCACGTAGCTACCATGTACTGGTCACGTGACTGATCATGCACTGATCACGTGACTGATCATGCACTGATCACGTGGCTATCATGCACTGATCACGTGGCTGATCATGCACTGATCACGTACCTGATCATGCACTGATCACGTGACTGATCATGCACTGATCACGTGGCAATCATGCACTGATCACGTGGCTGATCATGCACTGATCACGTGGCTGATCATGCACTGATCACGTGGCTATCATGCACTGATCACGTGGCTGATCATGCACTGATACCGTGACTGAGCATGGACTGATCACATGACTATCATGTAGTGATCACGTGACTTAATGGCGCTGATCATGTGACTGATCATGCGCTGATCATGTTTGCTATCATACACTGATCATGTGCCTCTGGAGGCAATAAACAAAGAGCTGAGTAGGCACGAATCAAACAGTCAGCAGGCAATAATCATGGAACTCAGCTGTGAGGAATCATGCTGCTCAGCTGGCAATAATCAAGCAGCTGAGCAGGCAGGAATTACGCAGCACAGCTGGCAATTGTCAAGCAGATGACAGGCAGGAATCGTGCAGCTCAGCTGGCAATTGTCAAGCAGATGAGCAGACAGTAATCACGCAGCTCAGCAGGCCCTGATCACGTGACTGAGCATGCACTGTTCACGTGGCTGATCATACACTGATCACGTGATTGATCATGCACTGATCACTTGGATATCATGCACTGATCACGTGGCTGATCATACACTGTTCACGTGTCTGACCATGCACTGATCACGTGGCTGATCATACACTGCTCACGTAACTGATCATGCACTGATCACGTGGCTGATCATGCACTGATCACGTGGCTGATCATGCACTGATCACGTGGCTATCATGCACTGATCACGTGACTGATCATGCACTGATCACGTGGCTGATCATGCACTGATCACGTGGCTGATCATGCACTGATCACGTGGCTGATCATGCACTGATCACGTGGCTGATCATGCACTGATCACGTGACTGATCATGCACTGATCACGTGGCTATCATGCACTGATCACGTGGCTGATCATGCACTGATCACGTGGCTGATCATGCACTGATCACGTAGCTATCATGCACTGATCACGTGACTGATCATGCACTGATCACGTGGCTGATCATGCACTGATCACGTGGCTGATCATGCACTGATCACGTGACTGATCATGCACTGATCACGTGGCTATCATGCACTGATCACGTGGCTGATCATGCACTGATCACGTGGCTGATCACACACTGTCACGTGACTGATCATGCACTGATCACGTGGCATCATGCACTGATCACGTGGCTGATCATACACTGATCACGTGACTGATCATGCACTGATCACGTGGCTATCATGCACTGATCACGTGGCTGATCATGCACTGATCACGTAGCTATCATGCACTGATCACGTGACTGATCATGCACTGATCACGTGGCTGATCATGCACTGATCACGTGACTGATCATGCACTGATCACGTGACTGATCATGCACTGATCACGTGGCTATCATGCACTGATCACGTGGCTGATCATGCAATGATCACGTAGCTACCATGTACTGTCACGTGACTGATCATGCACTGATCACGTAATTATCATGCACTGATCACGTGACTGATCATGCACTGATCACGTGGCTGATCATGCACTGATCACGTGACTGATCATGCACTGATCACGTGGCTATCATGCACTGATCACGTGGCTGATCATGCACTGATCACGTGGCTATCATGCACTGATCACGTGACTGATCATGCACTGATCACGTCTGATCATGCACTGATCACGTGACTGATCATGCACTGATCACGTGGATGATCATGCACTGATCACGTGACTGATCATGCACTGATCACGTGGCTATCATGCACTGATCATGTGACTGATCATGTGCTGATCATGTTTGCTATCATACACTGATCATGTGCCTCTGGAGGCAATGAACAAAGAGCTGAGTAGGCAGGAATCAGTAGGCAATAATCATGGAACTCAGCTGTGAGAAATCATGCTGCTCAGCTGGCAATAATCAAGCAGATGAGCAGGCAGGAATTATGCAGCACAGCTGGCAATTGTCAAGCAGATGACAGGCAGGAATCGTGCAGCTCAGCTGGCAATTGTCAAGCAGATGAGCAGACAGTAATCACGCAGCTCAGCAGGCCCTGATCACGTGACTGAGCATGCACTGTTCACGTGGCTGATCACACACTGATCACGTGACTGATCATGCACTGATCACGTGGCTATCATGCACTGATCACGTGGCTGATCATGCACTGATCACGTGCTGTCATGCACTGATCACGTGGCTGATCATGCACTGATCACGTGGCTGATCATGCACTGATCACGTGACTGATCATGCACTGATCACGTGGCTATCATGCACTGATCACGTGGCTGATCATGCACTGATCACGGACTGATCATGCACTGATCACGCGCTATCATGCACTGACACATGACTGATCATGCACTGATCACGTGCTGATCATGCACTGATCACGTGACTGATCATGCACTGATCACGTGACTGATCATGCACTGATCACGTGGCTATCATGCACTGATCACGTGGCTGATCATGCACTGATCACGTGACTGATCATGCACTGATCACGTGGCTGATCATGCACTGATCACGTGACTGATCATGCACTGATCACGTGGCTATCATGCACTGATCACGTGGCTATCATGCACTGATCACGTGGCTGATCATGCAATGATCACGTAGCTACCATGTACTGATCACGTGACTGATCATGCACTGATCACGTGGCTGATCATGCACTGATCACGTGACTGATCATGCACTGATCACGTGGCTGATCATGCACTGATCACGTGGCTATCATGCACTGATCACGTGGCTGATCATGCACTGATCACGCAGCTACCATGCACTGATCACATGACTGATCATGCACTGATCACGTACTGATCATGCACTGATCACGTGGCTTATCATGCACTGATCATGTGACTGATCATGTGCTGATCATGTTTGGTGTCATACACTGATCATGTGCCTCTGGAGGCAATGAACACAGAGCTGAGTAGGCAGGAATCAGTCAGCAGGCAATAATCATGGAACTCAGCTCTGAGAAATCATGCTGCTCAGCTGGCAATAATCAAGCAGCTGAGCAGGCAGGAATTACGCAGCACAGGTGGCAATTGTCAAGCAGATGACAGGCAGGAATCATGCAGCTCAGCTGGCAATTGTCAAGCAGATGAGCAGACAGTAATCACGCAGCTCAGCAGGCCCTGATCACGTGACTGAGCATGCACTGTTCACGTGGCTGATCACACATGATCACGTGACTGATCATGCACTGATCACGTGGCTATCATGCACTGATCACGTGATTGATCATGCACTGATCACGTGACTGTCATGCACTGATCACGTGGCTATCATGCACTGATCACGTGGCTGATCATGCACTGATCACGTGACTGATCATGCACTGATCACGTGGCTATCATGCACTGATCACGTGGCTGATCATACACTGATCACGGGACTGATCATGCACTGATCACGGGCTATCATGCACTGATCACATGACTGATCATGCACTGATCACGTGGATGATCATGCACTGATCACGTGACTGATCATGCACTGATCACGTGACTGATCATGCACTGATCAGTGGCTATCATGCACTGATCACGTGGCTGATCATGCACTGATCACGTGACTGATCATGCACTGATCACTGGCTATCATGCACTGATCACGTGGCTATCATGCACTGATCACGTGGCTGATCATGCACTGATCACGTGACTGATCATGCACTGATCACGTCTGATCATGCACTGATCACGTGATGATCATGCACTGATCACGTGATGATCATGCACTGATCACGTGACTGATCATGCACTGATCACGTGGCTATCATGCACTGATCACGTGGCTGATCATGCACTGATCACGTAGCTATCATGCACTGATCACGTGACTGATCATGCACTGATCACGTAATTGATCATGCACTGATCACGTGACTGATCATGCACTGATCACGTGACTGATCATGCACTGATCACGTGACTGATCATGCACTGATCACGTGGCTATCATGCACTGATCACGTGGCTGATCATGCAATGATCACGTAGCTACCATGCACTGATCACGTGACTGATCATGCACTGATCACGTAACTGATCATGCACTGATCACGTGGCTGATCATGCACTGATCACGTGACTGATCATGCACTGATCACGTGGCTGATCATGCACTGATCACGTAGCTACCATGCACTGATCACGTGACTGATCATGCACTGATCACGTAATTGATCATGCACTGATCACGTGGCTATCATGCACTGATCACGTGGCTGATCACACTGATCACGTGACTGATCATGCACTGATCACGTGGCTATCATGCACTGATCACGTGGTGATCATGCACTGATCACGTGGATATCATGCACTGATCACGTGGCTGATCATGCACTGATCACGGGACTGATCATGCACTGATCACGGGCTATCATGCACTGACACATGACTGATCATGCACTGATCACGTGGCTGATCATGCACTGATCACGTGACTGATCATGCACTGATCACGTGACTGATCATGCACTGATCACGTGGCTGATCATGCACTGATCACGTGGCTATCATGCACTGATCACGTGGCTGATCATGCACTGATCACGTAGCTATCATGCACTGATCACGTGACTGATCATGCACTGATCACGTGACTGATCATGCACTGATCACGTGGCTGATCATGCACTGATCACGTGACTGATCATGCACTGATCACGTGGCTGATCATGCACTGATCACGTGGCTGATCATGCACTGATCACGTGGCTGATCATGCACTGATCACGTGACTGATCATGCACTGATCACGTGACTGATCATGCACTGATCACGTGGCTGATCATGCACTGATCACGTGACTGATCATGCACTGATCACGTGACTGATCATGCACTGATCACGTGGCTATCATGCACTGATCACGTGGCTGATCATGCAATGATCACGTAGCTACCATATACTGGTCACGTGACTGATCATGCACTGATCACGTAAATGATCATGCACTGATCACGTGACTGATCATGCACTGATCACGTGACTGATCATGCACTGATCACGTGGCTATCATGCACTGATCACGTGGCTGATCATGCAATGATCACGTAGCAACCATGTACTGGTCACGTGACTGATCATGCACTGATCACGTAATTGATCATGCACTGATCACGTGGCTGATCATGCACTGATCACGTGACTGATCATGCACTGATCACGTGACTGATCATGCACTGATCACGTGGCTATCATGCACTGATCACGTGCTGATCATGCACTGATCACGTGGCTGATCATGCACTGATCACGTGACTGATCATGCACTGATCACGTGGCTATCATGCACTGATCACGTGGCTATCATGCACTGATCACGTGGCTGATCATGCACTGATCACGTGACTGATCATGCACTGATCACGTACTATCATGCACTGATCACGTGGCTGATCATGCACTGATCACGTGGCTGATCATGCACTGATCACGTGACTGATCATGCACTGATCACGTGGCTATCATGCACTGATCACGTGGCTGATCATGCACTGATCACGTGGATATCATGCACTGATCACGTGGCTGATCATACACTGATCACGTGACTGATCATGCACTGATCACGTGGCTGATCATGCACTGATCACGTGGCTGATCATGCACTGATCACGTGACTGATCATGCACTGATCACGTGGCTATCATGCACTGATCATGTGACTGATCATGTGCTGATCATGTTTGGTGTCATACACTGATCATGTGCCTCTGGAGGCAATGAACAAAGAGCTGAGTAGGCAGGAATCAGTAGGCAATAATCATGGAACTCAGCTCTGAGAAATCATGCTGCTCAGCTGGCAATAATCAAGTAGATGAGCAGGCAGGAATTATGCAGCACAGATGGCAATTGTCAAGCAGATGAGCAGACAGTAATCACGCAGCTCAGCAGGCACTGATCACGTGACTGAGCATGCACTGATCACGTGGCTGATCATGCACTGATCACGTGACTGATCATGCACTGATCACGTGGCTATCATGCACTGATCACGTGACTGATCATGCACTGATCACGTGACTGTCATGCACTGATCACGTGGCTGATCATGCACTGATCACGTGGCTGATCATGCACTGATCACGTGACTGATCATGCACTGATCACGTGGCTATCATGCACTGATCACGTGGCTGATCATGCACTGATCACGGGACTGATCATGCACTGATCACGGCACTATCATGCACTGACACATGACTGATCATGCACTGATCACGTGCTGATCATGCACTGATCACGTGGCTATCATGCACTGATCACGTGGCTGATCATGCACTGATCACGTGACTGATCATGCACTGATCACGTGGCTGATCATGCACTGATCACGTGACTGATCATGCACTGATCACGTGGCTATCATGCACTGATCACGTGGCTGATCATGCACTGATCACGTGGCTGATCATGCACTGATCACGTGACTGATCATGCACTGATCACGTGACTATCATGCACTGATCACGTGGCTATCATGCACTGATCACGTGGCTGATCATGCACTGATCACGTGGCTGATCATGCACTGATCACGTGGCTGATCATGCACTGATCACGTGGCTGATCATGCACTGATCACGTGACTGATCATGCACTGATCACGTGACTGATCATGCACTGATCACGTGGCTTATCATGCACTGATCATGTGACTGATCATGCGCTGATCATGTTTGGTGTCATACACTGATCATGTGCCTCTGGAGGCAATGAACAAAGAGCTGAGTAGGCACGAATCAGTCAGCAGGCTATAATCATGGAACTCAGCTCTGAGAAATCATGCTGCTCAGCTGGCAATAATCAAGCAGATGAGCAGGCAGGAATTATGCAGCACAGGTGGCAATTGTCAAGCAGATGACAGGCAGGAATCGTGCAGCTCAGCTGGCAATTGTCAAGCAGATGAGCAGACAGTAATCACGCAGCTCAGCAGGCCCTGATCACGTGACTGAGCATGCACTGATCACGTGGCTGATCATGCACTGATCACGTGACTGATCATGCACTGATCACGTGGCTGATCATGCACTGATCACGTGGCTATCATGCACTGATCACGTGGCTGATCATGCACTGATCACGTAGCAATCATGCACTGGTCACGTGACTGATCATGCACTGATCACGTAATTGATCATGCACTGATCACGTGGCTGATCATGCACTGATCACGTGGCTGATCACACACGATCACGTGACTGATCATGCACTGATCACGTGGCTATCATGCACTGATCACGTGGCTATCATGCACTGATATCATGCACTGATCACGTGGCTGATCATGCACGATCACGTGACTGATCATGCACTGATCACGTGGCTATCATGCACTGATCACGTGACTGATCATGCACTGATCACGTGGCTATCATGCACTGATCACGTGGCTATCATGCACTGATATCATGCACTGATCACGTGGCTGATCATGCACGATCACGTGACTGATCATGCACTGATCACGTAGCTATCATGCACTGATCACGTGACTGATCATGCACTGATCACGTGGCTGATCATGCACTGATCACGTGACTGATCATGCACTGATCACGTGGCTGATCATGCACTGATCACGTGGCTATCATGCACTGATCACGTGGCTGATCATGCACTGATCACGCAGCTACCATGCACTGATCACATGACTGATCATGCACTGATCACGTGACTGATCATGCACTGATCACGTGGCTTATCATGCATTGATCATGTGACTGATCATGCACTGATCATGTTTGGTATCATACACTGATCATGTGCCTCTGGAGGCAATGAACAAAGAGCTGAGTAGGCAGGAATCAGTCAGACAATAATCATGGAACTCAGCTGTGAGAAATCATGCTGCTCAGCTGGCAATAATCAAGCAGATGAGCAGGCAGGAATTATGCAGCACAGCTGGCAATTGTCAAGCAGATGACAGGCAGGAATCGTGCAGCTCAGCTGGCAATTGTCAAGCAGATGAGCAGACAGTAATCACGCAGCTCAGCAGGCCCTGATCACGTGACTGAGCATGCACTGTTCACGTGGCTGATCACACACTGATCACGTGACTGATCATGCACTGATCACGTGGCTATCATGCACTGATCACGTGACTGATCATGCACTGATCACGTGATTGTATGCACTGATCACGTGGCTATCATGCACTGATCACGTGGCTGATCATGCACTGATCACGTGACTGATCATGCACTGATCACGTGGCTATCATGCACTGATCACGTGGCTGATCATACACTGATCACGGGACTGATCATGCACTGATCACGGGCTATCATGCACTGATCACGTGACTGATCATGCACTGATCACGTGGATGATCATGCACTGATCACGTGACTGATCATGCACTGATCACGTGACTGATCATGCACTGATCACGTGACTGATCATGCACTGATCACTGGCTATCATGCACTGATCACGTGGCTATCATGCACTGATCACGTGGCTGATCATGCACTGATCACGTGACTGATCATGCACTGATCACGTCTGATCATGCACTGATCACGTGACTGATCATGCACTGATCACGTGGCTGATCATGCACTGATCACGTGACTGATCATGCACTGATCACGTGGCTATCATGCACTGATCACGTGGCTGATCATGCAATGATCACGTAGCTACCATGTACTGTCACGTGACTGATCATGCACTGATCACGTAATTGATCATGCACTGATCACGTGACTGATCATGCACTGATCACGTGACTGATCATGCACTGATCACGTGACTGATCATGCACTGATCACGTGGCTGTCATGCACTGATCACGTGGCTGATCATGCACTGATCACGTAGCTATCATGCACTGATCACGTGACTGATCATGCACTGATCACGTGACTGATCATGCACTGATCACGTGGCTGATCATGCACTGATCACGTGACTGATCATGCACTGATCACGTGGCTGATCATGCACTGATCACGTAGCTATCATGCACTGATCACGTGACTGATCATGCACTGATCACGTGACTGATCATGCACTGATCACGTGGCTGATCATGCACTGATCACGTGACTGATCATGCACTGATCACGTGGCTGATCATGCACTGATCACGTGACTGATCATGCACTGATCACGTGGCTATCATGCACTGATCACGTGGCTGATCATGCAATGATCACGTAGCTATCATGCACTGATCACGTGACTGATCATGCACTGATCACGTGACTGATCATGCACTGATCACGTGGCTGATCATGCACTGATCACGTGACTGATCATGCACTGATCACGTGGCTGATCATGCACTGATCACGTGGCTGATCATGCACTGATCACGTGGCTGATCATGCACTGATCACGTGACTGATCATGCACTGATCACGATTGATCATGCACTGATCACGTGGCTGATCATGCACTGATCACGTGACTGATCATGCACTGATCACGTGACTGATCATGCACTGATCACGTGGCTATCATGCACTGATCACGTGGCTGATCATGCAATGATCACGTAGCTACCATATACTGGTCACGTGACTGATCATGCACTGATCACGTAAATGATCATGCACTGATCACGTGACTGATCATGCACTGATCACGTGACTGATCATGCACTGATCACGTGGCTATCATGCACTGATCACGTGGCTGATCATGCACTGATCACGTAGCAACCATGTACTGGTCACGTGACTGATCATGCACTGATCACGTAATTGATCATGCACTGATCACGTGGCTGATCATGCACTGATCACGTGACTGATCATGCACTGATCACGTGACTGATCATGCACTGATCACGTGGCTATCATGCACTGATCACGTGCTGATCATGCACTGATCACGTGCTGATCATGCACTGATCACGTGACTGATCATGCACTGATCACGTGGCTATCATGCACTGATCACGTGACTATCATGCACTGATCACGTGGCTGATCATGCACTGATCACGTGACTGATCATGCACTGATCACGTGGTATCATGCACTGATCACGTGGCTGATCATGCACTGATCACGTGTCTGATCATGCACTGATCACGTGGCTGATCATACACTGATCACGTGACTGATCATGCACTGATCACGTGGCTATCATGCACTGATCACGTGGCTGATCATGCACTGATCACGTGGATATCATGCACTGATCACGTGGCTGATCATGCACTGATCACGTGACTGATCATGCACTGATCACGTGGCTGATCATGCACTGATCACGGCTGATCATGCACTGATCACGTGACTGATCATGCACTGATCACGTGGCTATCATGCACTGATCATGTGACTGATCATGTGCTGATCATGTTTGCTATCATACACTGATCATGTGCCTCTGGAGGCAATGAACAAAGAGCTGAGTAGGCACGAATCAGTAGGCAATAATCATGGAACTCAGCTGTGAGGAATCATGCTGCTCAGCTGGCAATAATCAAGCAGCTGAGCAGGCAGGAATTATGCAGCACAGCTGGCAATTGTCAAGCAGATGACAGGCAGGAATCGTGCAGCTCAGCTGGCAATTGTCAAGCAGATGAGCAGACAGTAATCACGCAGCTCAGCAGGCCCTGATCACGTGACTGAGCATGCACTGTTCACGTGGCTGATCATACACTGATCACGTGACTGATCATGCACTGATCACGTGGCTATCATGCACTGATCACGTGACTGATCATGCACTGATCACGTAATTGAATGCACTGATCACGTGGCTGATCATGCACTGATCACGTGGCTGATCATGCACTGATCACGTGACTGATCATGCACTGATCACGTGGCTATCATGCACTGATCACGTGGCTGATCATGCACTGATCACGGACTGATCATGCACTGATCACGCGCTATCATGCACTGACACATGACTGATCATGCACTGATCACGTGCTGATCATGCACTGATCACGTGACTGATCATGCACTGATCACGTGGCTGATCATGCACTGATCACGTGGCTATCATGCACTGATCACGTGGCTGATCATGCACTGATCACGTGACTGATCATGCACTGATCACGTGGCTGATCATGCACTGATCACGTGACTGATCATGCACTGATCACGTGGCTATCATGCACTGATCACGTGGCTGATCATGCACTGATCACGTGGCTGATCATGCACTGATCACGTGACTGATCATGCACTGATCACGTGACTGATCATGCACTGATCACGTGGCTATCATGCACTGATCACGTGGCTGATCATGCACTGATCACGTGGCTGATCATGCACTGATCACGTGGCTGATCATGCACTGATCACGTGGCTGATCATGCACTGATCACGTGACTGATCATGCACTGATCACGTGACTGATCATGCACTGATCACGTGGCTTATCATGCATTGATCATGTGACTGATCATGCGCTGATCATGTTTGGTGTCATACACTGATCATGTGCCTCTGGAGGCAATGAACAAAGAGCTGAGTAGGCAGGAATCAGTCAGCAGGCAATAATCATGGAACTCAGCTGTGAGAAATCATGCTGCTCAGCTGGCAATAATCAAGCAGCTGAGCAGGCAGGAATTATGCAGCACAGGTGGCAATTGTCAAGCAGATGACAGGCAGGAATCGTGCAGCTCAGCTGGCAATTGTCAAGCAGATGAGCAGACAGTAATCACGCAGCTCAGCAGGCCCTGATCACGTGACTGAGCATGCACTGTTCACGTGGCTGATCACACACTGATCACGTGACTGATCATGCACTGATCACGTGGCTATCATGCACTGATCACGTGACTGATCATGCACTGATCACGTACTGATCATGCACTGATCACGTGGCTATCATGCACTGATCACGTGGCTGATCATGCACTGATCACGTGACTGATCATGCACTGATCACGTGGCTATCATGCACTGATCACGTGGCTGATCATGCACTGATCACGGGACTGATCATGCACTGATCACGGCGGTATCATGCACTGACACATGACTGATCATGCACTGATCACGTGGATGATCATGCACTGATCACGTGGCTATCATGCACTGATCACGTGGCTGATCATGCAATGATCACGTAGCTACCATGCACTGATCACGTGACTGATCATGCACTGATCACGACTGATCATGCACTGATCACGTGGCTGATCATGCACTGATCACGTGGCTGATCATGCACTGATCACGTGACTGATCATGCACTGATCACGTGACTGATCATGCACTGATCACGTGGCTATCATGCACTGATCACGTGGCTGATCATACTGATCACGTGGCTGATCATGCACTGATCACGTGGCTGATCATGCACTGATCACGTGACTGATCATGCACTGATCACGTGGCTGATCATGCACTGATCACGTGACTGATCATGCACTGATCACGTGACTGATCATGCACTGATCACGTGGATATCATGCACTGATCACGTGGCTGATCATGCACTGATCACGTGTCTGATCATGCACTGATCACGTGGCTGATCATGCACTGATCACGTAACTGATCATGCACTGATCACGTGGCTATCATGCACTGATCACGTGGCTGATCATGCACTGATCACGTGGCTGATCATGCACTGATCACGTGACTGATCATGCACTGATCACGTGGCATCATGCACTGATCACGTGGCTGATCATGCACTGATCACGTGACTGATCATGCACTGATCACGTGGCTATCATGCACTGATCACGTGGCTGATCATGCAATGATCACGTAGCTACCATATACTGGTCACGTGACTGATCATGCACTGATCACGACTGATCATGCACTGATCAGTGACTGATCATGCACTGATCACGTGACTGATCATGCACTGATCACGTGGCTATCATGCACTGATCACGTGGCTGATCATGCACTGATCACGTGACTGATCATGCACTGATCACGTGGCTATCATGCACTGATCACGTGGCTGATCATGCACTGATCACGTAGCTATCATGCACTGATCACGTGACTGATCATGCACTGATCACGTAACTGATCATGCACTGATCACGTGACTGATCATGCACTGATCACGTGGCTGATCACACTGATCACGTGACTGATCATGCACTGATCACGTGGCTATCATGCACTGATCACGTGGCTATCATGCACTGATCACGTGGACATCATGCACTGATCACGTGGCTGATCATGCACTGATCACGTGACTGATCATGCACTGATCACGTGGCTGATCATGCACTGATCACGTAGCTATCATGCACTGATCACGTGACTGATCATGCACTGATCACGTGACTGATCATGCACTGATCACGTGACTGATCATGCACTGATCACGTGGCTGATCATGCACTGATCACGTGACTGATCATGCACTGATCACGTGGCTGATCATGCACTGATCACGTGACTGATCATGCACTGATCACGTGACTGATCATGCACTGATCACGTGGCTGATCATGCACTGATCACGTAGCTATCATGCACTGATCACGTGACTGATCATGCACTGATCACGTGACTGATCATGCACTGATCACGTGGCTGATCATGCACTGATCACGTGGCTGATCATGCACTGATCACGTGACTGATCATGCACTGATCACGTGGCTGATCATGCACTGATCACGTGACTGATCATGCACTGATCACGTGGCTATCATGCACTGATCACGTGGCTGATCATGCACTGATCACGTAGCTATCATGCACTGATCACGTGACTGATCATGCACTGATCACGTGATTGATCATGCACTGATCACGTGACTGATCATGCACTGATCACGTGACTGATCATGCACTGATCACGTGACTGATCATGCACTGATCACGTGGCTATCATGCACTGATCACGTGGCTGATCATGCACTGATCACGTAGCTACCATGCACTGATCACGTGACTGATCATGCACTGATCACGTAATTGATCATGCACTGATCACGTGGCTGATCATGCACTGATCACGTGGCTGATCATGCACTGATCACGTGACTGATCATGCACTGATCACGTGACTGATCATGCACTGATCACGTGGCTATCATGCACTGATCACGTGGCTGATCATGCACTGATCACGTGGCTGATCATGCACTGATCACGTGACTGATCATGCACTGATCACGTGACTGATCATGCACTGATCACGTGGCTATCATGCACTATCACGTGGCTGATCATGCAATGATCACGTAGCTACCATGTACTGGTCACGTGACTGATCATGCACTGATCACGTGACTGATCATGCACTGATCACGTGGCTGATCATGCACTGATCACGTGACTGTCATGCACTGATCACGTGACTGATCATGCACTGATCACGTGGCTATCATGCACTGATCACGTGGCTGATCATGCACTGATCACGTGACTATCATGCACTGATCACGTGACTGATCATGCACTGATCACGTGGCTATCATGCACTGATCACGTGGCTGATCATGCACTGATCACGTAGCTATCATGCACTGGTCACGTGACTGATCATGCACTGATCACGTGACTGATCATGCACTGATCACGTGGCTGATCATGCACTGATCACGTGACTGATCATGCACTGATCACGTGGCTATCATGCACTGATCACGTGGCTGATCATGCACTGATCACGTGGCTGATCATGCACTGATCACGTGACTGATCATGCACTGATCACGTGACTGATCATGCACTGATCACGTGCAATCATGCACTGATCACGTGGCTGATCATGCACTGATCACGTGGCTATCATGCACTGATCACGTGGCTGATCATGCACTGATACCGTGACTGAGCATGGACTGATCACATGACTATCATGTAGTGATCACGTGACTTAATGGCGCTGATCATGTGACTGATCATGCACTGATCATGTTTGCTATCATACACTGATCATGTGCCTCTGGAGGCAATAAACAAAGAGCTGAGTAGGCATGAATCAAACAGTCAGCAGGCAATAATCATGGAACTCAGCTGTGAGGAATCATGCTGCTCAGCTGGCAATAATCAAGCAGATGACAGGCAGGAATCATGCAGCTCAGCTGGCAATTGTCAAGCAGATGAGCAGACAGTAATCACGCAGCTCAGCAGGCCTGATCACGTGACTGAGCATGCACTGTTCACGTGGCTGATCATACACTGATCACGTGACTGATCATGCACTGATCACTTGGATATCATGCACTGATCACGTGGCTGATCATACACTGATCACGTGTCTGACCATGCACTGATCACGTGGCTGATCATACACTGATCACGTAACTGATCATGCACTGATCACGTGGCTGATCATGCACTGATCACGTGGCTGATCATGCACTGATCACGTGACTGATCATGCACTGATCACGTGACTGATCATGCACTGATCACGTGGCTATCATGCACTGATCACGTGGCTGATCATGCACTGATCACGTAGCTATCATGCACTGATCACGTGACTGATCATGCACTGATCACGTACTGATCATGCACTGATCACGTGGCTTATCATGCACTGATCATGTGACTGATCATGTGCTGATCATGTTTGGTGTCACACTGATCATGTGCATCTGGAGGCAATGAACAAAGAGCTGAGTAGGCAGGAATCAGTCAGCAGGCTATAATCATGCTGCTCAGCTGGCAATAATCAAGTAGCTGAGCAGGCAGGAATTATGCAGCACAGGTGGCAATTGTCAAGCAGATGACAGGCAGGAATCGTGCAGCTCAGCTGGCAATTGTCAAGCAGATGAGCAGACAGTAATCACGCAGCTCAGCAGGCCCTGATCACGTGACTGAGCATGCACTGATCACGTGGCTGATCACACACTGATCACGTGACTGATCATGCACTGATCACGTGGCTATCATGCACTGATCACGTGACTGATCATGCACTGATCACGTGACTGATCATGCACTGATCACGTGGCTATCATGCACTGATATCATGCACTGATCACGTGGCTATCATGCACTGATCACGTGACTGATCATGCACTGATCACGTGGCTGTCATGCACTGATCACGTGGCTATCATGCACTGATCACGTGGCTGATCATGCACTGATCACGTGACTGATCATGCACTGATCACGTGGCTATCATGCACTGATCACGTGGCTGATCATGCACTGATCACGGACTGATCATGCACTGATCACGGGCTATCATGCACTGATCACATGACTGATCATGCACTGATCACGTGGATGATCATGCACTGATCACGTGACTGATCATGCACTGATCACGTGACTGATCATGCACTGATCACGTGGCTGATCATGCACTGATCACGTGGCTATCATGCACTGATCACGTGGCTGATCATGCACTGATCACGTAGCTATCATGCACTGATCACGTGACTGATCATGCACTGATCACGTAATTGATCATGCACTGATCACGTGGCTGATCATGCACTGATCACGTGACTGATCATGCACTGATCACGTGACTGATCATGCACTGATCACGTGACTGATCATGCACTGATCACGTGGCTATCATGCACTGATCACGTGGCTATCATGCACTGATCACGTGGCTGATCATGCACTGATCACGTAGCTACCATGCACTGATCACGTGACTGATCATGCACTGATCACGTGGCTGATCATGCACTGATCACGTGGCTATCATGCACTGATCACGTGGCTGATCATGCACTGATCACGTGGCTGATCACACACTGTCACGTGACTGATCATGCACTGATCACGTGGCACTCATGCACTGATCACGTGGCTGATCACACTGCTCACGTAACTGATCATGCACTGATCACGTGGCTATCATGCACTGATCACGTGGCTGATCATGCAATGATCACGTAGCTATATACTGATCACGTGACTGATCATGCACTGATCACGTGAATGATCATGCACTGATCACGTGACTGATCATGCACTGATCACGTGACTGATCATGCACTGATCACGTGGCTATCATGCACTGATCACGTGGCTGATCATGCAACTGATCACGTAGCTACCATGCACTGGTCACGTGACTGATCATGCACTGATCACGTAATTGATCATGCACTGATCACGTGACTGATCATGCACTGATCACGTGGCTGATCACACTGATCACGTGACTGATCATGCACTGATCACGTGGCTATCATGCACTGATCACGTGGCTGATCATGCACTGATCACGTAGCTATCATGCACTGATCACGTGACTGATCATGCACTGATCACGTAATTGATCATGCACTGATCACGTGGCTGATCATGCACTGATCACGTGACTGATCATGCACTGATCACGTGACTGATCATGCACTGATCACGTGGCTATCATGCACTGATCACGTGGCTGATCATGCACTGATCACGTGGCTATCATGCACTGATCACGTGACTGATCATGCACTGATCACGTAACTGATCATGCACTGATCACGTGGCTGATCATGCACTGATCACGTGACTGATCATGCACTGATCACGTGGCTATCATGCACTACTCACGTGGCTGATCATGCAATGATCATGTAGCTACCATGTACAGGTCACGTGAATGATCATACACCCATCAGGTGACTGATCATGCACTGATCACGTGGCTATCATGCACTGATCACGAGACTGATCATGCACTGATCACGTCTATATCATGCACTGATCACATGACTGCCCATGCACTGATCACGTGGATGATCATGCACTAATCATGTGACAGATCATGCACTGATCACGTGGCTGATCATGCACTGATACCGTGACTGAGCATGGACTGATCACATGACTATCATGTAGTGATCACGTGACTTAATGGCGCTGATCATGTGACTGATCATGCGCTGATCATGTTTGCTATCATACACTGATCATGTGCCTCTGGAGGCAATAAACAAAGAGCTGAGTAGGCACGAATCAAACAGTCAGCAGGCAATAATCATGGAACTCAGCTGTGAGGAATCATGCTGCTCAGCTGGCAATAATCAAGCAGCTGAGCAGGCAGGAATTACGCAGCACAGCTGGCAATTGTCAAGCAGATGACAGGCAGGAATCGTGCAGCTCAGCTGGCAATTGTCAAGCAGATGAGCAGACAGTAATCACGCAGCTCAGCAGGCCCTGATCACGTGACTGAGCATGCACTGTTCACGTGGCTGATCATACACTGATCACGTGATTGATCATGCACTGATCACTTGGATATCATGCACTGATCACGTGGCTGATCATACACTGTTCACGTGTCTGACCATGCACTGATCACGTGGCTGATCATACACTGCTCACGTAACTGATCATGCACTGATCACGTGGCTATCATGCACTGATCACGTGGCTGATCATGCACTGATCACGTGGCTGATCATGCACTGATCACGTGACTGATCATGCACTGATCACGTGGCAATCATGCACTGATCACGTGGCTGATCATACACTGATCACGTGACTGATCATGCACTGATCACTGGCTATCATGCACTGATCACGTGGCTATCATGCACTGATCACGTGGCTGATCATGCACTGATCACGTGACTGATCATGCACTGATCACGCTGATCATGCACTGATCACGTGACTGATCATGCACTGATCACGTGGATGATCATGCACTGATCATGTGACTGATCATGCACTGATCACGTGGCTATCATGCACTGATCACGTGGCTGATCATGCACTGATCACGTAGCTACCATGCACTGATCACGTGACTGATCATGCACTGATCACGTGGCTGATCATGCACTGATCACGTGACTGATCATGCACTGATCACGTGACTGATCATGCACTGATCACGTGGATATCATGCACTGATCACGTGGCTGATCATGCACTGATCACGTGCTGATCATGCACTGATCACGTGGCTGATCATGCACTGATCACGTGACTGATCATGCACTGATCACGTGGCTATCATGCACTGATCACGTGGCTGATCATGCACTGATCACGTGGCTGATCATGCACTGATCACGTGACTGATCATGCACTGATCACGTGGCATCATGCACTGATCACGTGGCTGATCATGCACTGATCACGTAACTGATCATGCACTGATCACGTGGCTATCATGATCACATAGCAACCATATACTGATCACGTGACTGATCATGCACTGATCACGCTGATCATGCACTGATCACGTGACTGATCATGCACTGATCACGTGACTGATCATGCACTGATCACGTGGCTATCATGCACTGATCACGTGGCTGATCATGCACTGATCACGTAGCAAATGTACTGATCACGTGACTGATCATGCACTGATCACGTAATTGATCATGCACTGATCACGTGACTGATCATGCACTGATCACGTGGCTGATCATACACTGATCACGTGACTGATCATGCACTGATCACGTGGCTATCATGCACTGATCACGTGGCTATCATGCACTGATCACGTGGATATCATGCACTGATCACGTGGCTGATCACACGATCACGTGACTGATCATGCACTGATCACGTGGCTATCATGCACTGATCACGTGGCTATCATGCACTGATCACGTGGCTGATCATGCACTGATCACGTAGCTATCATGCACTGATCACGTGACTGATCATGCACTGATCACGTGATTGATCATGCACTGATCACGTGGCTGATCATGCACTGATCACGTGGCTGATCATGCACTGATCACGTGACTGATCATGCACTGATCACGTGGCTGATCATGCACTGATCACGTAACTGATCATGCACTGATCACGTGGCTATCATGCACTGATCACGTGGCTGATCATGCACTGATCACGTGGCTGATCACACACTGTCACGTGACTGATCATGCACTGATCACGTGGCACTCATGCACTGATCACGTGGCTGATCATACACTGCTCACGTAACTGATCATGCACTGATCACGTGGCTATCATGCACTGCTCACGTGGCTGATCATGCAATGATCACGTAGCTACCATATACTGGTCACGTGACTGATCATGCACAGATCACGTAAATGATCATGCACTGTTCACGTGACTGATCATGCACTGATCACGTGACTGATCATGCACTGATCACGTGGCTATCATGCACTGCTCACGTGGCTGATCATGCAATGATCACGTAGCAACCATGTACTGGTCACGTGACTGATCATGCACTGATCACGTAATTGATCATGCACTGATCACGTGGCTCATCATGCACTGATCACGTGGCTGATCACACACGATCACGTGGCTGATCATGCACTGATCACGTGGCTATCATGCACTGATCACGTGACTGATCATGCACTGATCACGTGACTGATCATGCACTGATCACGTGGCTGATCATGCACTGATCACGTGACTGATCATGCACTGATCACGTGACTGATCATGCACTGATCACGTGGCTATCATGCACTGATCACGTGGCTGATCATGCACTGATCACGCAGCTATCATGCACTGGTCACGTGACTGATCATGCACTGATCACGTAATTGATCATGCACTGATCACGTGACTGATCATGCACTGATCACGTGGCTGATCACACACGATCACGTGACTGATCATGCACTGATCACGTGGCTATCATGCACTGATCACGTGGCTATCATGCACTGATCACGTGGATATCATGCACTGATCACGTGGCTGATCATGCACTGATCACGTGACTGATCATGCACTGATCACGTGGCTATCATGCACTGATCACGTGGCTGATCATGCACTGATCACGTGGCTATCATGCACTGATCACGTGGCTGATCACACTGATCACGTGACTGATCATGCACTGATCACGTGGCTATCATGCACTGATCACGTGGCTGATCATGCACTGATCACGTAGCTATCATGCACTGATCACGTGACTGATCATGCACTGATCACGTGACTGATCATGCACTGATCACGTGGCTGATCATGCACTGATCACGTGGCTATCATGCACTGATCACGTGGCTGATCATGCACTGATCACGCAGCTATCATGCACTGATCACGTGACTGATCATGCACTGATCACGTGGCTGATCATGCACTGATCACGTGACTGATCATGCACTGATCACGTGACTGATCATGCACTGATCACGTGGCTATCATGCACTGATCACGTGGCTGATCATGCACTGATCACGCAGCTATCATGCACTGATCACGTGACTGATCATGCACTGATCACGTAACTGATCATGCACTGATCACGTGGCTGATCATGCACTGATCACGTGACTGATCATGCACTGATCACGTGACTGATCATGCACTGATCACGTGGCTATCATGCACTGATCACGTGGCTGATCATGCACTGATCACGTGACTGATCATGCACTGATCACGTGACTGATCATGCACTGATCACGTGACTGATCATGCACTGATCACGTGGCTATCATGCACTGATCACGTGGCTGATCATGCACTGATCACGTGGCTGATCATGCACTGATCACGTGACTGATCATGCACTGATCACGTGACTGATCATGCACTGATCACGTGGCTATCATGCACTGATCACGTGGCTGATCATGCACTGATCACGTGGCTGATCATGCACTGATCACGTGGCTGATCATGCACTGATCACGTGGCTGATCATGCACTGATCACGTGACTGATCATGCACTGATCACATGACTATCATGCACTGATCACGTGACTTAATGCACTGATCATGTGACTGATCATGCACTGATCATGTTTGCTATCATACACTGATCATGTGCCTCTGGAGGCAATAAACAAAGAGCTGAGTAGGCATGAATCAAACAGTCAGCAGGCAATAATCATGGAACTCAGCTGTGAGGAATCATGCTGCTCAGCTGGCAATAATCAAGCATATGACAGGCAGGAATCATGCAGCTCAGCTGGCAATTGTCAATCAGATGAGCAGACAGTAATCACGCAGCTCAGCAGGCCTGATCACGTGACTGAGCATGCACTGTTCACGTGGCTGATCATACACTGATCACGTGACTGATCATGCACTGATCACGTGGCTATCATGCACTGATCACGTGGCTGATCATGCACTGATCACGTGTCTGATCATGCACTGATCACGTGGCTGATCATGCACTGATCACGTGACTGATCATGCACTGATCACGTGACTGATCATGCACTGATCACGTGGCTGATCATGCACTGATACCGTGACTGAGCATGGACTGATCACATGACTATCATGTAGTGATCACGTGACTTAATGGCGCTGATCATGTGACTGATCATGCACTGATCATGTTTGCTATCATACACTGATCATGTGCCTCTGGAGGCAATAACAAAGAGCTGAGTAGGCACGAATCAAAGTCAGCAGGCAATAATCATGGAACTCAGCTGTGAGGAATCATGCTGCTCAGCTGGCAATAATCAAGCAGCTGAGCAGGCAGGAATTACGCAGCACAGCTGGCAATTGTCAAGCAGATGACAGGCAGGAATCGTGCAGCTCAGCTGGCAATTGTCAAGCAGATGAGCAGACAGTAATCACGCAGCTCAGCAGGCCCTGATCACGTGACTGAGCATGCACTGTTCACGTGGCTGATCATACACTGATCACGTGATTGATCATGCACTGATCACTTGGATATCATGCACTGATCACGTGGCTGACCATACACTGTTCACGTGTCTGACCATGCACTGATCACGTGGCTGATCATACACTGCTCACGTAACTGATCATGCACTGATCACGTGGCTATCATGCACTGATCACGTGGCTATCATGCACTGATCACGTGACTGATCATGCACTGATCACGTGGCTGATCATGCACTGATCACGTGGCTGATCATGCACTGATCACGTGACTGATCATGCACTGATCACGTGGCTGATCATGCACTGATCACGTGGCTATCATGCACTGATCACGTGGCTGATCATGCACTGATCACGTGACTGATCATGCACTGATCACGGGCTATCATGCACTGTCACGTGACTGATCATGCACTGATCACGTGGCTGATCATGCACTGATCACGTGACTGATCATGCACTGATCACGTGACTGATCATGCACTGATCACGTGGCTGATCATGCACTGATCACGTAATTGATCATGCACTGATCACGTGGCTGATCATGCACTGATCACGTGGCTGATCATGCACTGATCACGTGACTGATCATGCACTGATCACGTGGCTATCATGCACTGATCACGTGGCTGATCATGCACTGATCACGTGACTGATCATGCACTGATCACGTGACTGATCATGCACTGATCACGTGGCTGATCATGCACTGATCACGTGGCTGATCATGCACTGATCACGTGGCTGATCATGCACTGATCACGTGACTGATCATGCACTGATCACGTGGCTATCATGCACTACTCACGTGGCTGATCATGCAATGATCATGTAGCTACCATGTACAGGTCACGTGAATGATCATACACCCATCAGGTGACTGATCATGCACTGATCACGTGGCTATCATGCACTGATCACGAGACTGATCATGCACTGATCACGTGTATATCATGCACTGATCACATGACTGCCCATGCACTGATCACGTGGATGATCATACACTAATCATGTGACAGATCATGCACTGATCACGTGGCTGATCATGCACTGATACCGTGACTGAGCATGGACTGATCACATGACTATCATGTAGTGATCACGTGACTTAATGGCGCTGATCATGTGACTGATCATGCGCTGATCATGTTTGCTATCATACACTGATCATGTGCCTCTGGAGGCAATAAACAAAGAGCTGAGTAGGCACGAATCAAACAGTCAGCAGGCAATAATCATGGAACTCAGCTGTGAGGAATCATGCTGCTCAGCTGGCAATAATCAAGCAGCTGAGCAGGCAGGAATTACGCAGCACAGCTGGCAATTGTCAAGCAGATGACAGGCAGGAATCATGCAGCTCAGCTGGCAATTGTCAAGCAGATGAGCAGACAGTAATCACGCAGCTCAGCAGGCCCTGATCACGTGACTGAGCATGCACTGTTCACGTGGCTGATCATACACTGATCACGTGATTGATCATGCACTGATCACTTGGATATCATGCACTGATCACGTGGCTGATCATACACTGTTCACGTGTCTGATCATGCACTGATCACGTGGCTGATCATACACTGCTCACGTAACTGATCATGCACTGATCACGTGGCTGATCATGCACTGATCACGTGGCTGATCATGCACTGATCACGTGGCTATCATGCACTGATCACGTGACTGATCATGCACTGATCACGTGACTGATCATGCACTGATCACGTGGCTGATCATGCACTGATCACGTGACTGATCATGCACTGATCACGTGACTGATCATGCACTGATCACGTGGCTATCATGCACTGATCACGTGGCTGATCATGCACTGATCACGTAGCTATCATGTACTGTCACGGACTGATCATGCACTGATCACGTGGCTTATCATGCACTGATCATGTGACTGATCATGTGCTGATCATGTTTGGTGTCATACACTGATCATGTGCATCTGGAGGCAATGAACAAAGAGCTGAGTAGGCAGGAATCAGTCAGCAGGCTATAATCATGGAACTCAGCTGTGAGAAATCATGCTGCTCAGCTGGCAATAATCAAGTAGATGAGCAGGCAGGAATTATGCAGCACAGGTGGCAATTGTCAAGCAGATGACAGGCAGGAATCGTGCAGCTCAGCTGGCAATTGTCAAGCAGATGAGCAGACAGTAATCACGCAGCTCAGCAGGCCCTGATCACGTGACTGAGCATGCACTGATCACGTGGCTGATCACACACTATCACGTGACTGATCATGCACTGATCACGTGGCTATCATGCACTGATCACGTGATTGATCATGCACTGATCACGTAATTGTCATGCACTGATCACGTGGCTATCATGCACTGATCACGTGGCTGATCATGCACTGATCACGTGACTGATCATGCACTGATCACGTGGCTATCATGCACTGATCACGTGGCTGATCATGCACTGATCACGGACTGATCATGCACTGATCACGGGCTATCATGCACTGATACATGACTGATCATGCACTGATCACGTGGATGATCATGCACTGATCACGTGACTGATCATGCACTGATCACGTGACTGATCATGCACTGATCACGTGGCTGATCATGCACTGATCACGTGGCTATCATGCACTGATCACGTGGCTGATCATGCACTGATCACGTAGCTATCATGCACTGATCACGTGACTGATCATGCACTGATCACGTGGCTATCATGCACTGATCACGTGGCTGATCATGCACTGATCACGTGCCTGATCATGCACTGATCACGTGACTGATCATGCACTGATCACGTGGCTGATCATGCACTGATCACGTGGCTGATCATGCACTGATCACGTGGCTATCATGCACTGATCACGTGGCTATCATGCACTGATCACGTGGCTGATCATGCACTGATCACGGCTATCATGCACTGATCACGTGACTGATCATGCACTGATCACGTGATTGATCATGCACTGATCACGTGACTGATCATGCACTGATCACGTGGCTGATCACACACTGATCACGTGACTGATCATGCACTGATCACGTGGCTATCATGCACTGATCACGTGGCTGATCATGCACTGATCACGTGGCTGATCATGCACTGATCACGTGGCTATCATGCACTGATCACGTGGCTGATCATGCACTGATCACGCAGCTACCATGCACTGATCACGTGACTGATCATGCACTGATCACGAGCTGATCATGCACTGATCACGTGACTGATCATGCACTGATCACGTGACTGATCATGCACTGATCACGTGGCTATCATGCACTGATCACGTGGCTGATCATGCACTGATCACGTGGCTATCATGCACTGATCACGTGGCTGATCATGCACTGATCACGTGACTGATCATGCACTGATCACGTGACTGATCATGCACTGATCACGTGGCTGATCATGCACTGATCACGTGGCTGATCATGCACTGATCACGTGACTGATCATGCACTGATCACGTGGCTGATCATGCACTGATCACGTGGCTATCATGCACTGATCACGTGGCTGATCATGCACTGATCACGTGGCTGATCATGCACTGATCACGTGGCTATCATGCACTGATCACGTGGCTGATCATGCACTGATCACGTGGCTGATCATGCACTGATCACGTGACTGATCATGCACTGATCACGTGGCTGATCATGCACTGATCACGTGGCTATCATGCACTGATCACGTGACTGATCATGCACTGATCACGTGGCTATCATGCACTGATCACGTGGCTGATCATGCACTGATCACGTGGCTGATCATGCACTGATCACGTGGCTGATCATGCACTGATCACGTGGCTGATCATGCACTGATCACGTGACTGATCATGCACTGATCACGTGGCTGATCATGCACTGATCACGTGGCTATCATGCACTGATCACGTGGCTGATCATGCACTGATCACGTGACTGATCATGCACTGATCACGTGGCTGATCATGCACTGATCACGTGGCTATCATGCACTGATCACGTGGCTGATCATGCACTGATCACGTGGCTGATCATGCACTGATCACGTGGCTATCATGCACTGATCACGTGGCTGATCATGCACTGATCACGTGGCTGATCATGCACTGATCACGTGACTGATCATGCACTGATCACGTGGCTGATCATGCACTGATCACGTGGCTGATCATGCACTGATCACGTGACTGATCATGCACTGATCACGTGGCTGATCATGCACTGATCACGTGGCTGATCATGCACTGATCACGTGACTGATCATGCACTGATCACGTGGCTGATCATGCACTGATCACGTGGCTGATCATGCACTGATCACGTGGCTGATCATGCACTGATCACGTGGCTGATCATGCACTGATCACGTGGCTGATCATGCACTGATCACGTGACTGATCATGCACTGATCACGTGGCTATCATGCACTGATCACGTGGCTGATCATGCACTGATCACGTGGCTATCATGCACTGATCACGTGACTGATCATGCACTGATCACGTGACTGATCATGCACTGATCACGTGACTGATCATGCACTGATCACGTGACTGATCATGCACTGATCACGTGACTGATCATGCACTGATCACGTGGCTATCATGCACTGATCACGTGGCTGATCATGCACTGATCACGTAGCTATGCACTGATCACGTGACTGATCATGCACTGATCACGTAATTGATCATGCACTGATCACGTGGCTGATCATGCACTGATCACGTGGCTGATCATGCACTGATCACGTGACTGATCATGCACTGATCACGTGGCTATCATGCACTGATCACGTGGCTGATCATGCACTGATCACGTGACTGATCATGCACTGATCACGTGGCTATCATGCACTGATCACGTGGCTGATCATGCACTGATCACGTGCCTGATCATGCACTGATCACATGACTGATCATGCACTGATCACGTGACTGATCATGCACTGATCACGTGGCTATCATGCACTACTCACGTGGCTGATCATGCAATGATCATGTAGCTACCATGTACTGGTCACGTGACTGATCATACACCCATCAGGTGACTGATCATGCACTGATCACGTGGCTGATCATGCACTGATCACGTGACTGATCATGCACTGATCACGTGACTGATCATGCACTGATCACATGGCTATCATGCACTGATCACGTGGCTGATCATGCACTGATCACGTGGCTGATCATGCACTGATACCGTGACTGAGCATGGACTGATCACATGACTATCATGTAGTGATCACGTGACTTAATGGCGCTGATCATGTGACTGATCATGCGCTGATCATGTTTGCTATCATACACTGATCATGTGCCTCTGGAGGCAATAAACAAAGAGCTGAGTAGGCACGAATCAAACAGTCAGCAGGCAATAATCATGGAACTCAGCTGTGAGGAATCATGCTGCTCAGCTGGCAATAATCAAGCAGCTGAGCAGGCAGGAATTACGCAGCACAGCTGGCAATTGTCAAGCAGATGACAGGCAGGAATCGTGCAGCTCAGCTGGCAATTGTCAAGCAGATGAGCAGACAGTAATCACGCAGCTCAGCAGGCCCTGATCACGTGACTGAGCATGCACTGTTCACGTGGCTGATCATACACTGATCACGTGATGATCATGCACTGATCACTTGGATATCATGCACTGATCACGTGGCTGATCATACACTGTTCACGTGTCTGACCATGCACTGATCACGTGGCTGATCATACACTGCTCACGTAACTGATCATGCACTGATCACGTGGCTATCATGCACTGATCACGTGGCTGAACATGCACTGTTCACGTGGCTGATCACACACCTGTCACGTGACATATCATGCACTGATCACGTGGCACTCATGCACTGATCACGTGGCTGATCATACTCTGCTCACGTAACTGATCATGCACACATCACGTGGCTATCATGCACTGCTCACGTGGCTGTCATGAATGATCACGTAGCTACCATATACTGGTCACGTGACTGATCATGCACTGATCACGTAACTGATCATGCACTGATCACGTGGCTGATCATGCACTGATCACGTGACTGATCATGCACTGATCACGTGGCATCATGCACTGATCACGTGGCTGATCATGCACTGATCACGTGGCTGATCATGCACTGATCACGTGGCTGATCATGCACTGATCACGTAACTGATCATGCACTGATCACGTGGCATCATGCACTGATCACGTGGCTGATCATACACTGATCACGTGACTGATCATGCACTGATCACGTGGCTATCATGCACTGATCACGTGGCTGATCATGCACTGATCACGTGGCTACCATGCACTGATCACGTGACTGATCATGCACTGATCACGTGACTGATCATGCACTGATCACGTGACTGATCATGCACTGATCACGTGACTGATCATGCACTGATCACGTGGCTATCATGCACTGATCACGTGGCTGATCATGCAATGATCACGTAGCTACCATGTACTGGTCACGTGACTGATCATGCACTGATCACGTGGCTGATCATGCACTGATCACGTGGCTGATCATGCACTGATCACGTGACTGATCATGCACTGATCACGTGACTGATCATGCACTGATCACGTGGCTGATCATGCACTGATCACGCAGCTATCATGCACTGATCACGTGACTGATCATGCACTGATCACATGACTGATCATGCACTGATCACGTGGCTTATCATGCACTGATCATGTGACTGATCATGTGCTGATCATGTTTGGTGTCATACACTGATCATGTGCCTCTGGAGGCAATGAACAAAGAGCTGAGTAGGCAGGAATCAGTCAGCAGGCAATAATCATGGAACTCAGCTGTGAGAAATCATGCTGCTCAGCTGGCAATAATCAAGCAGCTGAGCAGGCAGGAATTACGCAGCACAGCTGGCAATTGTCAAGCAGATGACAGGCAGGAATCGTGCAGCTCAGCTGGCAATTGTCAAGCAGATGAGCAGACAGTAATCACGCAGCTCAGCAGGCCCTGATCACGTGACTGAGCATGCACTGTTCACGTGGCTGATCATACACTGATCACGTGACTGATCATGCACTGATCACGTGGCTATCATGCACTGATCACGTGACTGATCATGCACTGATCACGTAATTGTCATGCACTGATCACGTGGCTATCATGCACTGATCACGTGGCTGATCATGCACTGATCACGTGACTGATCATGCACTGATCACGTGGCTATCATGCACTGATCACGTGGCTGATCATGCACTGATCACGGGACTGATCATGCACTGATCACGGCGCTATCATGCACTGACACATGACTGACATGCACTGATCACGTGGATGATCATGCACTGATCACGTGACTGATCATGCACTGATCACGTGACTGATCATGCACTGATCACGTGGCTGATCATGCACTGATCACGTGGCTATCATGCACTGATCACGTGGCTGATCATGCACTGATCACGTAGCTATCATGCACTGATCACGTGACTGATCATGCACTGATCACGTGGCTATCATGCACTGATCACGTGGCTGATCATGCACTGATCACGTGACTGATCATGCACTGATCACGTGACTGATCATGCACTGATCACGTGGCTATCATGCACTGATCACGTGGCTGATCATGCACTGATCACGTGGCTATCATGCACTGATCACGTGGCTATCATGCACTGATCACGTGGCTGATCATGCACTGATCACGTGACTGATCATGCACTGATCACGTGACTATCATGCACTGATCACGTGACTTCATGCACTGATCACGTGACTGATCATGCACTGATCACGTGGCTATCATGCACTGATCACGTGGCTGATCATGCACTGATCACGTGGCTATCATGCACTGATCACGTGGCTGATCATGCACTGATCACGTGACTGATCATGCACTGATCACGTGGCTATCATGCACTGATCACGTGGCTGATCATGCAATGATCACGTAGCTACCATGCACTGATCACGTGACTGATCATGCACTGATCACGTGACTGATCATGCACTGATCACGTGGCTGATCATGCACTGATCACGTGGCTATCATGCACTGATCACGTGGCTGATCATGCAATGATCACGTAGCTACCATGCACTGATCACGTGACTGATCATGCACTGATCACGTAACTGATCATGCACTGATCACGTGGCTGATCATGCACTGATCACGTGGCTGATCATGCACTGATCACGTGACTGATCATGCACTGATCACGTGACTGATCATGCACTGATCACGTGGCTGATCATGCACTGATACCGTGACTGAGCATGGACTGATCACATGACTATCATGTAGTGATCACGTGACTTAATGGCGCTGATCATGTGACTGATCATGCGCTGATCATGTTTGCTATCATACACTGATCATGTGCCTCTGGAGGCAATAAACAAAGAGCTGAGTAGGCACGAATCAAACAGTCAGCAGGCAATAATCATGGAACTCAGCTGTGAGGAATCATGCTGCTCAGCTGGCAATAATCAAGCAGCTGAGCAGGCAGGAATTACGCAGCACAGCTGGCAATTGTCAAGCAGATGACAGGCAGTAATCATGCAGCTCAGCTGGCAATTGTCAAGCAGATGAGCAGACAGTAATCACGCAGCTCAGCAGGCCCTGATCACGTGACTGAGCATGCACTGTTCACGTGGCTGATCATACACTGATCACGTGATGATCATGCACTGATCACTTGGATATCATGCACTGATCACGTGGCTGATCATACACTGTTCACGTGTCTGACCATGCACTGATCACGTGGCTGATCATACACTGCTCACGTAACTGATCATGCACTGATCACGTGGCTATCATGCACTGATCACGTGGCTGATCATGCACTGTTCACGTGGCTGATCACACACCTGTCACGTGACATATCATGCACTGATCACGTGGCACTCATGCACTGATCACGTGGCTGATCATACACTGATCACGTGACTGATCATGCACTGATCACGTGGCTGATCATGCACTGATCACGTGACTGATCATGCACTGATCACGTGGCACTCATGCACTGATCACGTGGCTGATCATGCACTGATCACGTAACTGATCATGCACTGATCACGTGGCTATCATGCACTGATCACGTGGCTGATCATGCAATGATCACGTAGCTACCATATACTGGTCACGTGACTGATCATGCACTGATCACGTAAATGATCATGCACTGATCACGTGACTGATCATGCACTGATCACGTGACTGATCATGCACTGATCACGTGGCTATCATGCACTGATCACGTGGCTGATCATGCACTGATCACGTAGCAACCATGTACTGGTCACGTGACTGATCATGCACTGATCACGTAATTGATCATGCACTGATCACGTGGCTGATCATGCACTGATCACGTGGCTGATCACACATGATCACGTGACTGATCATGCACTGATCACGTGGATATCATGCACTGATCACGTGGCTATCATGCACTGATCACGTGGCTATCATGCACTGATCACGTGGCTGATCATGCACTGATCACGTAGCTATCATGCACTGATCACGTGACTGATCATGCACTGATCACGTAACTGATCATGCACTGATCACGTGGCTGATCATGCACTGATCACGTGGCTGATCATGCACTGATCACGTGACTGATCATGCACTGATCACGTGACTGATCATGCACTGATCACGTGGCTATCATGCACTGATCACGTGGCTATCATGCACTGATCACGTGGCTGATCATGCACTGATCACGTGACTGATCATGCACTGATCACGTGGCTATCATGCACTGATCACGTGGCTATCATGCACTGATCACGTGGCTGATCATGCACTGATCACGTAGCTATCATGCACTGATCACGTGACTGATCATGCACTGATCACGTGACTGATCATGCACTGATCACGTGACTGATCATGCACTGATCACGTGACTGATCATGCACTGATCACGTGACTGATCATGCACTGATCACGTGGCTATCATGCACTGATCACGTGACTGATCATGCACTGATCACGTCTATATCATGCACTGATCACATGACTGATCATGCACTGATCACGTGGCTGATCATGCACTGATCACGTGACTATCATGCACTGATCACGTGGCTGATCATGCACTGATCACGTGGCTATCATGCACTGATCACGTGGCTGATCATGCACTGATCACGTGGCTATCATGCACTGATCACGTGGCTGATCATGCACTGATCACGCAGCTACCATGCACTGATCACGTGACTGATCATGCACTGATCACGTAACTGATCATGCACTGATCACGTGGCTTATCATGCACTGATCATGTGACTGATCATGTGCTGATCATGTTTGGTGTCATACACTGATCATGTGCCTCTGGAGGCAATGAACATAGAGCTGAGTAGGCAGGAATCAGTCAGCAGGCTAAAATCATGGAACTCAGCTCTGAGAAATCATGCTGCTCAGCTGGCAATAATCAAGCAGATGAGCAGGCAGGAATTACGCAGCACAGGTGGCAATTGTCAAGCAGATGACAGGCAGGAATCGTGCAGCTCAGCTGGCAATTGTCAAGCAGATGAGCAGACAGTAATCACGCAGCTCAGCAGGCCCTGATCACGTGACTGAGCATGCACTGTTCACGTGGCTGATCACACACTGATCACGTGACTGATCATGCACTGATCACGTGGCTGATCATGCACTGATCACGTGGCTGATCATGCACTGATCACGTGGCTGATCATGCACTGATCACGGGACTGATCATGCACTGATCACGGCTATCATGCACTGATCACGTGACTGACATGCACTGATCACGTGGCTGATCATGCACTGATCACGTGACTGATCATGCACTGATCACGTGACTGATCATGCACTGATCACGTGGCTGATCATGCACTGATCACGTGGCTATCATGCACTGATCACGTGGCTGATCATGCAATGATCACGTAGCTACCATGTACTGGTCACGTGACTGATCATGCACTGATCACGTAATTGATCATGCACTGATCACGTGGCTGATCATGCACTGATCACGTGGCTGATCATGCACTGATCACGTGACTGATCATGCACTGATCACGTGACTGATCATGCACTGATCACGTGGCTATCATGCACTGATCACGTGGCTGATCATGCACTGATCACGTGCCTGATCATGCACTGATCACGTGGCTGATCATGCACTGATCACGTGACTGATCATGCACTGATCACGTGACTGATCATGCACTGATCACGTGGCTATCATGCACTGCTCACGTGGCTGATCATGCATGATCACGCAGCTACCATGTACTGGTCACATGACTGATCATGCACTGATCACGTGACTGATCATGCACTGATCACGTGGCTATCATGCACTACTCACGTGGCTGATCATGCAATGATCATGTAGCTACCATGTACAGGTCACGTGAATGATCATACACCCATCAGGTGACTGATCATGCACTGATCACGTGGCTATCATGCACTGATCACGTGACTGATCATGCACTGATCACGTCTATATCATGCACTGATCACATGACTGCCCATGCACTGATCACGTGGATGATCATACACTAATCATGTGACAGATCATGCACTGATCACGTGGCTGATCATGCACTGATACCGTGACTGAGCATGGACTGATCACATGACTATCATGTAGTGATCACGTGACTTAATGGCGCTGATCATGTGACTGATCATGCGCTGATCATGTTTGCTATCATACACTGATCATGTGCCTCTGGAGGCAATGAACAAAGAGCTGAGTAGGCACGAATCAGTCAGCAGGCAATAATCATGGAACTCAGCTGTGAGGAATCATGCTGCTCAGCTGGCAATAATCAAGCAGCTGAGCAGGCAGGAATTACGCAGCACAGCTGGCAATTGTCAAGCAGATGACAGGCAGGAATCGTGCAGCTCAGCTGGCAATTGTCAAGCAGATGAGCAGACAGTAATCACGCAGCTCAGCAGGCCCTGATCACGTGACTGAGCATGCACTGTTCACGTGGCTGATCATACACTGATCACGTGACTGATCATGCACTGATCACGTGGCTGATCATGCACTGATCACGTGGCTGATCATGCACTGATCACGTGGCTGATCATGCACTGATCACGGGACTGATCATGCACTGATCACGGCTATCATGCACTGATCACGTGACTGACATGCACTGATCACGTGGCTGATCATGCACTGATCACGTGACTGATCATGCACTGATCACGTGACTGATCATGCACTGATCACGTGGCTGATCATGCACTGATCACGTGGCTATCATGCACTGATCACGTGGCTGATCATGCAATGATCACGTAGCTACCATGTACTGGTCACGTGACTGATCATGCACTGATCACGTAATTGATCATGCACTGATCACGTGGCTGATCATGCACTGATCACGTGGCTGATCATGCACTGATCACGTGACTGATCATGCACTGATCACGTGACTGATCATGCACTGATCACGTGGCTATCATGCACTGATCACGTGGCTGACATACACTGATCACGTGCCTGATCATGCACTGATCACGTGGCTGATCATGCACTGATCACGTGACTGATCATGCACTGATCACGTGTCTGATCATGCACTGATCACGTGGCTATCATGCACTGCTCACGTGGCTGATCATGCATGATCACGCAGCTACCATGTACTGGTCACATGACTGATCATGCACTGATCACGTGACTGATCATGCACTGATCACGTGGCTATCATGCACTACTCACGTGGCTGATCATGCAATGATCATGTAGCTACCATGTACAGGTCACGTGAATGATCATACACCCATCAGGTGACTGATCATGCACTGATCACGTGGCTATCATGCACTGATCACGAGACTGATCATGCACTGATCACGTCTATATCATGCACTGATCACATGACTGCCCATGCACTGATCACGTGGATGATCATACACTAATCATGTGACAGATCATGCACTGATCACGTGGCTGATCATGCACTGATACCGTGACTGAGCATGGACTGATCACATGACTATCATGTAGTGATCACGTGACTTAATGGCGCTGATCATGTGACTGATCATGCGCTGATCATGTTTGCTATCATACACTGATCATGTGCCTCTGGAGGCAATGAACAAAGAGCTGAGTAGGCACGAATCAGTCAGCAGGCAATAATCATGGAACTCAGCTGTGAGGAATCATGCTGCTCAGCTGGCAATAATCAAGCAGCTGAGCAGGCAGGAATTACGCAGCACAGCTGGCAATTGTCAAGCAGATGACAGGCAGGAATCGTGCAGCTCAGCTGGCAATTGTCAAGCAGATGAGCAGACAGTAATCACGCAGCTCAGCAGGCCCTGATCACGTGACTGAGCATGCACTGTTCACGTGGCTGATCATACACTGATCACGTGATTGATCATGCACTGATCACTTGGATATCATGCACTGATCACGTGGCTGATCATACACTGTTCACGTGTCTGACCATGCACTGATCACGTGGCTGATCATACACTGCTCACGTAACTGATCATGCACTGATCACGTGGCTATCATGCACTGATCACGTGGCTGAACATGCACTGTTCACGTGGCTGATCACACACCTGTCACGTGACATATCATGCACTGATCACGTGGCTATCATGCACTGATCACGTGGCTGATCATGCACTGATCACGTAGCTATCATATACTGGTCACGTGACTGATCATGCACTGATCACGTAAATGATCATGCACTGATCACGTGACTGATCATGCACTGATCACGTGACTGATCATGCACTGATCACGTGGCTGATCATGCACTGATCACGTGACTGATCATGCACTGATCACGTGGCTGATCATGCACTGATCACGTGGCTGATCATGCACTGATCACGTGACTGATCATGCACTGATCACGTGGCTATCATGCACTGATCACGTGGCTGATCATGCACTGATCACGTGACTGATCATGCACTGATCACGTGACTGATCATGCACTGATCACGTGGCTATCATGCACTGATCACGTGGCTGATCACACTGATCACGTGACTGATCATGCACTGATCACGTGGCTATCATGCACTGATCACGTGGCTGATCATGCACTGATCACGGGACTGATCATGCACTGATCACGGGCTATCATGCACTGACTACATGACTGATCATGCACTGATCACGTGGCTGATCATGCACTGATCACGTGACTGATCATGCACTGATCACGTGACTGATCATGCACTGATCACGTGGCTGATCATGCACTGATCACGTGGCTATCATGCACTGATCACGTGGCTGATCATGCACTGATCACGTAGCTACCATGCACTGGTCACGTGACTGATCATGCACTGATCACGTAATTGATCATGCACTGATCACGTGGCTGATCATGCACTGATCACGTGGCTGATCATGCACTGATCACGTGACTGATCATGCACTGATCACGTGACTGATCATGCACTGATCACGTGGCTATCATGCACTGATCACGTGGCTGATCATGCACTGATCACGTGGCTGATCATGCACTGATCACGTGGCTGATCATGCACTGATCACGTGACTGATCATGCACTGATCACGTGACTGATCATGCACTGATCACGTGGCTATCATGCACTACTCACGTGGCTGATCATGCAATGATCATGTAGCTACCATGTACAGGTCACGTGAATGATCATACACCCATCAGGTGACTGATCATGCACTGATCACGTGGCTATCATGCACTGATCACGTGACTGATCATGCACTGATCACGTCTATATCATGCACTGATCACATGACTGCCCATGCACTGATCACGTGGATGATCATACACTAATCATGTGACAGATCATGCACTGATCACGTGGCTGATCATGCACTGATACCGTGACTGAGCATGGACTGATCACATGACTATCATGTAGTGATCACGTGACTTAATGGCGCTGATCATGTGACTGATCATGCGCTGATCATGTTTGCTATCATACACTGATCATGTGCCTCTGGAGGCAATAAACAAAGAGCTGAGTAGGCACGAATCAAACAGTCAGCAGGCAATAATCATGGAACTCAGCTGTGAGGAATCATGCTGCTCAGCTGGCAATAATCAAGCAGCTGAGCAGGCAGGAATTACGCAGCACAGCTGGCAATTGTCAAGCAGATGACAGGCAGGAATCGTGCAGCTCAGCTGGCAATTGTCAAGCAGATGAGCAGACAGTAATCACGCAGCTCAGCAGGCCCTGATCACGTGACTGAGCATGCACTGTTCACGTGGCTGATCATACACTGATCACGTGATTGATCATGCACTGATCACTTGGATATCATGCACTGATCACGTGGCTGATCATACACTGTTCACGTGTCTGACCATGCACTGATCACGTGGCTGATCATACACTGATCACGTAACTGATCATGCACTGATCACGTGGCTATCATGCACTGATCACGTGGCTGAATCATGCACTGATCACGTGGCTGATCACACACCTGTCACGTGACATATCATGCACTGATCACGTGACTGATCATGCACTGATCACGTGGCTATCATGCACTGATCACGTGGCTGATCATGCACTGATCACGTGACTGATCATGCACTGATCACGTGGCTGATCATGCACTGATCACGTGACTGATCATGCACTGATCACGTGGCTATCATGCACTGATCACGTGACTGATCATGCACTGATCACGTGACTGATCATGCACTGATCACGTGGCAATCATGCACTGATCACGTGGCTGATCATGCACTGATCACGTGACTGATCATGCACTGATCACTGGCTATCATGCACTGATCACGTGGATATCATGCACTGATCACGTGGCTGATCATGCACTGATCATGTACTGATCATGCACTGATCACGTCTGATCATGCACTGATCATCGTGACTGATCATGCACTGATCACGTGGATGATCATGCACTGATCATGTGACTGATCATGCACTGATCACGTGGCTATCATGCACTGATCACGTGGCTGATCATGCACTGATCACGTGTCTGATCATGCACTGATCACGTGGCTGATCATGCACTGATCACGTGACTGATCATGCACTGATCACGTGGCTATCATGCACTGATCACGTGGCTGATCATGCACTGATCACGTGGCTGATCATGCACTGATCACGTGACTGATCATGCACTGATCACGTGGCATCATGCACTGATCACGTGGCTGATCATGCACTGATCACGTGACTGATCATGCACTGATCACGTGGCTATCATGCACTGATCACGTGGCTGATCATGCACTGATCACGTAGCTACCATGCACTGATCACGTGACTGATCATGCACTGATCACGTGACTGATCATGCACTGATCACGTGGCTATCATGCACTGATCACGTGGATATCATGCACTGATCACGTGGCTGATCATGCACTGATCACGTGACTGATCATGCACTGATCACGTGGCTGATCATGCACTGATCACGTGGCTATCATGCACTGATCACGTGGCTGATCATGCACTGATCACGTAGCTATCATGCACTGATCACGTGACTGATCATGCACTGATCACGTGACTGATCATGCACTGATCACGTGACTGATCATGCACTGATCACGTGACTGATCATGCACTGATCACGTGACTGATCATGCACTGATCACGTGGCTATCATGCACTGATCACGTGGCTGATCATGCACTGATCACGCAGCTACCATGCACTGATCACGTGACTGATCATGCACTGATCACGTAACTGATCATGCACTGATCACGTGGCTTATCATGCACTGATCATGTGACTGATCATGTGCTGATCATGTTTGATGTCATACACTGATCATGTGCCTCTGGAGGCAATGAACAAAGAGCTGAGTAGGCAGGAATCAGTAGGCAATAATCATGGAACTCAGCTCTGAGAAATCATGCTGCTCAGCTGGCAATAATCAAGCAGATGAGCAGGCAGGAATTATGCAGCACAGCTGGCAATTGTCAAGCAGATGAGCAGACAGTAATCACGCAGCTCAGCAGGCCCTGATCACGTGACTGAGCATGCACTGTTCACGTGGCTGATCACACACTGATCACGTGACTGATCATGCACTGATCACGTGGCTATCATGCACTGATCACGTGACTGATCATGCACTGATCACGTAATTGTCATGCACTGATCACGTGGCTATCATGCACTGATCACGTGGCTGATCATGCACTGATCACGTGACTGATCATGCACTGATCACGTCTATATCATGCACTGATCACGTGACTGATCATGCACTGATCACGTGGCTGATCATGCACTGATCACGTGACTGATCATGCACTGATCACGTGGCTATCATGCACTGATCACGTGGCTGATCATGCACTGATCACGTAGCTACCATGCACTGATCACGTGACTGATCATGCACTGATCACGTAATTGATCATGCACTGATCACGTGACTGATCATGCACTGATCACGTGACTGATCATGCACTGATCACGTGACTGATCATGCACTGATCACGTGGCTATCATGCACTGATCACGTGGCTGATCATGCACTGATCACGTAGCTACCATGTACTGGTCACGTGACTGATCATGCACTGATCACGTAATTGATCATGCACTGATCACGTGGCTGATCATGCACTGATCACGTGGCTGATCATGCACTGATCACGTGACTGATCATGCACTGATCACGTGACTGATCATGCACTGATCACGTGGCTATCATGCACTGATCACGTGGCTGATCATGCACTGATCACGTGCCTGATCATGCACTGATCACATGACTGATCATGCACTGATCACGTGACTGATCATGCACTGATCACGTGGCTATCATGCACTACTCACGTGGCTGATCATGCAATGATCATGTAGCTACCATGTACTGGTCACGTGACTGATCATACACCCATCAGGTGACTGATCATGCACTGATCACGTGGCTGATCATGCACTGATCACTGACTGATCATGCACTGATCACGTGATGATCATGCACTGATCACATGGCTATCATGCACTGATCACGTGGCTGATCATGCACTGATCACGTGGCTGATCATGCACTGATACCGTGACTGAGCATGGACTGATCACATGACTATCATGTAGTGATCACGTGACTTAATGGCGCTGATCATGTGACTGATCATGCGCTGATCATGTTTGCTATCATACACTGATCATGTGCCTCTGGAGGCAAACAAAGAGCTGAGTAGGCACGAATCAAACAGTCAGCAGGCAATAATCATGGAACTCAGGTGTGAGGAATCATGCTGCTCAGCTGGCAATAATCAAGCAGCTGAGCAGGCAGGAATTACGCAGCACAGCTGGCAATTGTCAAGCAGATGACAGGCAGGAATCATGCAGCTCAGCTGGCAATTGTCAAGCAGATGAGCAGACAGTAATCACGCAGCTCAGCAGGCCCTGATCACGTGACTGAGCATGCACTGTTCACGTGGCTGATCATACACTGATCACGTGATGATCATGCACTGATCACTTGGATATCATGCACTGATCACGTGGCTGATCATACACTGTTCACGTGTCTGACCATGCACTGATCACGTGGCTGATCATACACTGCTCACGTAACTGATCATGCACTGATCACGTGGCTATCATGCACTGATCACGTGACTGATCATGCACTGATCACGTGACTGATCATGCACTGATCACGTGGCTTATCATGCACTGATCATGTGACTGATCATGTGCTGATCATGTTTGGTGTCACACACTGATCATGTGCCTCTGGAGGCAATGAACATAGAGCTGAGTAGGCAGGAATCAGTCAGCAGGCTATAATCATGGAACTCACCTCTGAGAAATCATGCTGCTCAGCTGGCAATAATCAAGTAGATGAGCATGCAGGAATTACGCAGCACAGGTGGCAATTGTCAAGGAGATGACAGGCAGGAATCGTGTAGCTCAGCTGGAAATTGTCAAGCAGATGAGCAGACAGTAATCACGCAGCTCAGCAGGCCCTGATCACGTAACTATCATGCACTGATCACGTGGCTGATCATGCACTGATCACGTGACTGATCATGCACTGATCACGTGACTGATCATGCACTGATCACGTGGCTGATCATGCACTGATCACGTGGCTGATCATGCACTGATCACGTGGCTGATCATGCACTGATCACGTGACTGATCATGCACTGATCACGTGACTGATCATGCACTGATCACGTAACTATCATGCACTACTCACGTGGCTGATCATGCAATGATCATGTAGCTACCATGTACAGGTCACGTGAATGATCATACACCCATCAGGTGACTGATCATGCACTGATCACGTGGCTATCATGCACTGATCACGAGACTGATCATGCACTGATCACGTCTATATCATGCACTGATCACATGACTGCCCATGCACTGATCACGTGGATGATCATACACTAATCATGTGACAGATCATGCACTGATCACGTGGCTGATCATGCACTGATACCGTGACTGAGCATGGACTGATCACATGACTATCATGTAGTGATCACGTGACTTAATGGCGCTGATCATGTGACTGATCATGCGCTGATCATGTTTGCTATCATACACTGATCATGTGCCTCTGGAGGCAATAAACAAAGAGCTGAGTAGGCACGAATCAAACAGTCAGCAGGCAATAATCATGGAACTCAGCTGTGAGGAATCATGCTGCTCAGCTGGCAATAATCAAGCAGCTGAGCAGGCAGGAATTACGCAGCACAGCTGGCAATTGTCAAGCAGATGACAGGCAGGAATCGTGCAGCTCAGCTGGCAATTGTCAAGCAGATGAGCAGACAGTAATCACGCAGCTCAGCAGGCCCTGATCACGTGACTGAGCATGCACTGTTCACGTGGCTGATCATACACTGATCACGTGATTGATCATGCACTGATCACTTGGATATCATGCACTGATCACGTGGCTGATCATACACTGTTCACGTGTCTGACCATGCACTGATCACGTGGCTGATCATACACTGCTCACGTAACTGATCATGCACTGATCACGTGGCTATCATGCACTGATCACGTGGCTGAACATGCACTGTTCACGTGGCTGATCACACACCTGTCACGTGACATATCATGCACTGATCACGTGGCACTCATGCACTGATCACGTGGCTGATCATACTCTGCTCACGTAACTCATCATGCACACATCACGTGGCTATCATGCACTGCTCACGTGGCTGATCATGGAATGATCACGTAGCTACCATATACTGGTCACGTGACTGATCATGCACAGATCACGTAAATGATCATGCACTGTTCACGTGACTGATCATGTACTGATCACGTGACTGATCATGCACTGATCACGTGGCTGATCATGCACTGATCACGTGGCTGATCATGCACTGATCACGTGGCTGATCATGCACTGATCACGTGGCTGATCATGCACTGATCACGTGACTGATCATGCACTGATCACGTGGCTATCATGCACTGATCACGTGGCTGATCATGCACTGATCACGCAGCTATCATGTACTGATCACGTGACTGATCATGCACTGATCACGTGGCTGATCATGCACTGATCACGTGACTGATCATGCACTGATCACGTGACTGATCATGCACTGATCACGTGGCTATCATGCACTGATCACGTGGCTGATCATGCACTGATCACGTAGCTACCATGTACTGATCACGTGACTGATCATGCACTGATCACGTAATTGATCATGCACTGATCACGTGGCTGATCATGCACTGATCACGTGACTGATCATGCACTGATCACGTGACTGATCATGCACTGATCACGTGGCTATCATGCACTGATCACGTGGCTGATCATGCACTGATCACGTGCCTGATCATGCACTGATCACATGACTGATCATGCACTGATCACGTGACTGATCATGCACTGATCACGTGGCTATCATGCACTATCACGTGGCTGATCATGCAATGATCATGTAGCTACCATGTACTGTCACGTGACTGATCATGCACTGATCACGTGACTGATCATGCACTGATCACGTGGCTATCATGCACTGATCACGTGGCTGATCATGCACTGATCACGTGCCTGATCATGCACTGATCACGTGACTGATCATGCACTGATCACGTGCAATCATGCACTGATCACGTGGCTGATCATGCACTGATCACGTGGCTATCATGCACTGATCACGTGGCTATCATGCACTGATCACGTGGCTGATCATGCACTGATACCGTGACTGAGCATGGACTGATCACATGACTATCATGTAGTGATCACGTGACTTAATGGCGCTGATCATGTGACTGATCATGCACTGATCATGTTTGCTATCATACACTGATCATGTGCCTCTGGAGGCAATAAACAAAGAGCTGAGTAGGCACGAATCAAACAGTCAGCAGGCAATAATCATGGAACTCAGCTGTGAGGAATCATGCTGCTCAGCTGGCAATAATCAAGCAGCTGAGCAGGCAGGAATTACGCAGCACAGCTGGCAATTGTCAAGCAGATGACAGGCAGGAATCATGCA
This sequence comes from Bos javanicus, assembly GCF_032452875.1. Classification (NCBI taxonomy): domain Eukaryota; kingdom Metazoa; phylum Chordata; class Mammalia; order Artiodactyla; family Bovidae; genus Bos; species Bos javanicus. The sequence goes on along the minus strand of NW_026893750.1, from coordinate 178,962 downwards.
GCTCAGCTGGCAATTGTCAAGCAGATGAGCAGACAGTAATCACGCAGCTCAGCAGGCCCTGATCACGTGACTGAGCATGCACTGTTCACGTGGCTGATCATACACTGATCACGTGATTGATCATGCACTGATCACTTGGATATCATGCACTGATCACGTGGCTGATCATACACTGTTCACGTGTCTGACCATGCACTGATCACGTGGCTGATCATACACTGCTCACGTAACTGATCATGCACTGATCACGTGGCTGATCATGCACTGATCACGTGGCTGATCATGCACTGATCACGTGGCTGATCATGCACTGTCACGTGACTGATCATGCACTGATCACGTAACTGATCATGCACTGATCACGTGGCTGATCATACACTGCTCACGTAACTGATCATGCACACATCACGTGGCTATCATGCACTGCTCACGTGGCTGATCATGCAATGATCACGTAGCTACCATATACTGGTCACGTGACTGATCATGCACTGATCACGTAAATGATCATGCACTGTTCACGTGACTGATCATGCACTGATCACGTGACTGATCATGCACTGATCACGTGGCTATCATGCACTGCTCACGTGGCTGATCATGCAATGATCACGTAGCAACCATGTACTGGTCACGTGACTGATCATGCACTGATCACGTAATTGATCATGCACTGATCACGTGGCTCATCATGCACTGATCACGTGGCTGATCACACACTATCACGTGACTGATCATGCACTGATCACGTGGCTATCATGCACTGATCACGTGCTGATCATGCACTGATCACGTGGCTGATCATGCACTGATCACGTGGCTGATCATGCACTGATCACGTGACTGATCATGCACTGATCACGTGGCTATCATGCACTGATCACGTGGCTGATCATGCACTGATCACGTGGCTGATCATGCACTGTCACGTGACTGATCATGCACTGATCACGTGGCATCATGCACTGATCACGTGGCTGATCATGCACTGATCACGTGACTGATCATGCACTGATCACGTGGCTATCATGCACTGATCACGTGGCTGATCATGCAATGATCACGTAGCTACATATACTGGTCACGTGACTGATCATGCACTGATCACGTGGCTGATCATGCACTGATCACGTGACTGATCATGCACTGATCACGTGACTGATCATGCACTGATCACGTGGCTATCATGCACTGATCACGTGGCTGATCATGCACTGATCACGCAGCTATCATGCACTGATCACGTGACTGATCATGCACTGATCACGTGGCTGATCATGCACTGATCACGTGACTGATCATGCACTGATCACGTGGCTATCATGCACTGATCACGTGGCTGATCATGCACTGATCACGCAGCTATCATGCACTGATCACGTGACTGATCATGCACTGATCACGTAACTGATCATGCACTGATCACGTGGCTGATCATGCACTGATCACGTGACTGATCATGCACTGATCACGTGACTGATCATGCACTGATCACGTGGCTATCATGCACTGATCACGTGGCTGATCATGCACTGATCACGTGCCTGTCATGCACTGATCACGTGACTGATCATGCACTGATCACGTGACTGATCATGCACTGATCACGTGGCTATCATGCACTGATCACGTGGCTGATCATGCACTGATCACGTAGCTACCATGTACTGTCACGTGACTGATCATGCACTGATCACGTGACTGATCATGCACTGATCACGTGGCTATCATGCACTGATCACGTGGCTGATCATGCACTGATCACGTGACTGATCATGCACTGATCACGTGACTGATCATGCACTGATCACGTGGCTGATCATGCACTGATCACGTGGCTGATCATGCACTGATCACGTGGCTGATCATGCACTGATCACGTGGCTATCATGCACTGATCACGTGGCTGATCATGCACTGATCACGTGGCTGATCATGCACTGTCACGTGACTATCATGCACTGATCACGTGGCATCATGCACTGATCACGTGGCTGATCATACACTGCTCACGTGACTGATCATGCACACATCACGTGGCTATCATGCACTGATCACGTGGCTGATCATGCACTGATCACGTAGCTATCATGCACTGATCACGTGACTGATCATGCACTGATCACGTAAATGATCATGCACTGATCACGTGACTGATCATGCACTGATCACGTGACTGATCATGCACTGATCACGTGGCTGATCATGCACTGATCCGTGACTGATCATGGACTGATCACATGACTATCATGCACTGATCACGTGACTTAATGGTGCTGATCATGTGACTGATCATGCACTGATCATGTTTGCTATCATACACTGATCATGTGCCTCTGGAGGCAATAAACAAAGAGCTGAGTAGGCACGAATCAAACAGTCAGCAGGCAATAATCATGGAACTCAGCTGTGAGGAATCATGCTGCTCAGCTGGCAATAATCAAGCAGCTGAGCAGGCAGGAATTATGCAGCACAGCTGGCAATTGTCAAGCAGATGACAGGCAGGAATCATGCAGCTCAGCTGGCAATTGTCAAGCAGATGAGCAGACAGTAATCACGCAGCTCAGCAGGCCCTGATCACGTGACTGAGCATGCACTGTTCACGTGGCTGATCATACACTGATCACGTGACTGATCATGCACTGATCACGTGGATATCATGCACTGATCACGTGGCTGATCATGCACTGATCACGTGTCTGACATGCACTGATCACGTGGCTGATCATGCACTGATCACGTAACTGATCATGCACTGATCACGTGGCTGATCATGCACTGATCACGTGGCTGATCATGCACTGATCACGTGGCTATCATGCACTGATCACGTGACTGATCATGCACTGATCACGTGACTGATCATGCACTGATCACGTGGCTGATCATGCACTGATCACGTGACTGATCATGCACTGATCACGTGACTGATCATGCACTGATCACGTGGCTATCATGCACTGATCACGTGGCTGATCATGCACTGATCACGCAGCTATCATGCACTGATCACGTGACTGATCATGCACTGATCACGTGACTGATCATGCACTGATCACGTGGCTTATCATGCACTGATCATGTGACTGATCATGCACTGATCATGTTTGCTATCATACACTGATCATGTGCCTCTGGAGGCAATGAACAAAGAGCTGAGTAGGCAGGAATCAGTCAGCAGGCAATAATCATGGAACTCAGCTCTGAGAAATCATGCTGCTCAGCTGGCAATAATCAAGCAGCTGAGCAGGCAGGAATTATGCAGCACAGGTGGCAATTGTCAAGCAGATGACAGGCAGGAATCGTGCAGCTCAGCTGGCAATTGTCAAGCAGATGAGCAGACAGTAATCACGCAGCTCAGCAGGCCCTGATCACGTGACTGAGCATGCACTGTTCACGTGGCTGATCATACACTGATCACGTGACTGATCATGCACTGATCACGTGGCTATCATGCACTGATCACGTGACTGATCATGCACTGATCACGTAATTGTCATGCACTGATCACGTGGCTGATCATGCACTGATCACGTGGCTGATCATGCACTGATCACGTGACTGATCATGCACTGATCACGTGGCTATCATGCACTGATCACGTGGCTGATCATGCACTGATCACGTGACTGATCATGCACTGATCACGGGCTATCATGCACTGATCACATGACTCTCATGCACTGATCACGTGGCTGATCATGCACTGATCACGTGACTGATCATGCACTGATCACGTGACTGATCATGCACTGATCACGTGGCTGATCATGCACTGATCACGTGGCTATCATGCACTGATCACGTGGCTGATCATGCACTGATCACGTAAATGATCATGCACTGATCACGTGACTGATCATGCACTGATCACGTGACTGATCATGCACTGATCACGTGGCTATCATGCACTGATCACGTGGCTGATCATGCACTGATCACGTAGCAACCATGTACTGGTCACGTGACTGATCATGCACTGATCACGTAATTGATCATGCACTGATCACGTGGCTGATCATGCACTGATCACGTGGCTGATCACACACTGATCACGTGACTGATCATGCACTGATCACGTGGCTATCATGCACTGATCACGTGGCTATCATGCACTGATCACGTGGATATCATGCACTGATCACGTGGCTGATCACACACTGATCACGTGACTGATCATGCACTGATCACGTGGCTATCATGCACTGATCACGTGGCTGATCATGCACTGATCACGTGGCTGATCATGCACTGATCACGTGACTGATCATGCACTGATCACGTGACTGATCATGCACTGATCACGTGGCTATCATGCACTGATCACGTGGCTGATCATGCACTGATCACGTAGCTATCATGCACTGATCACGTGACTGATCATGCACTGATCACGTAACTGATCATGCACTGATCACGTGGCTGATCATGCACTGATCACGTGACTGATCATGCACTGATCACGTGACTGATCATGCACTGATCACGTGGCTATCATGCACTGATCACGTGGCTGATCATGCACTGATCACGCAGCTATCATGCACTGATCACGTGACTGATCATGCACTGATCACGTGACTGATCATGCACTGATCACGTGGCTGATCATGCACTGATCACGTGACTGATCATGCACTGATCACGTGGCTGATCATGCACTGATCACGTGGCTATCATGCACTGATCACGTGGCTGATCATGCACTGATCACGCAGCTATCATGCACTGATCACGTGACTGATCATGCACTGATCACGACTGATCATGCACTGATCACGTGGCTGATCATGCACTGATCACGTGACTGATCATGCACTGATCACGTGGCTGATCATGCACTGATCACGTGGCTATCATGCACTGATCACGTGGCTGATCATGCACTGATCACGTAGCTATCATGCACTGATCACGTGACTGATCATGCACTGATCACGTGACTGATCATGCACTGATCACGTGGCTATCATGCACTGATCACGTGACTGATCATGCACTGATCACGTCTGATCATGCACTGATCACGTGACTGATCATGCACTGATCACGTGGCTGATCATGCACTGATCACGTGACTGATCATGCACTGATCATGGGCTATCATGCACTGTCACGTGACTGACATGCACTGATCACGTGCTGATCATGCACTGATCACGTGACTGATCATGCACTGATCACGTGACTGATCATGCACTGATCACGTGACTGATCATGCACTGATCACGTGACTGATCATGCACTGATCACGTGGCTGATCATGCACTGATCACGTGGCTGATCATGCACTGATCACGTGACTGATCATGCACTGATCACGTGACTGATCATGCACTGATCACGTGGCTATCATGCACTGATCACGTGGCTGATCATGCACTGATCACGTGACTGATCATGCACTGATCACGTGGCTATCATGCACTGATCACGTGGCTATCATGCACTGATCACGTGGCTGATCATGCACTGATCACGTGACTGATCATGCACTGATCACGTCTATATCATGCACTGATCACGTGACTGATCATGCACTGATCACGTGGCTGATCATGCACTGATCACGTGACTGATCATGCACTGATCACGTGGCTATCATGCACTGATCACGTGGCTGATCATGCACTGATCACGTGGCTATCATGCACTGATCACGTGACTGATCATGCACTGATCACGTAACTGATCATGCACTGATCACGTGGCTGATCATGCACTGATCACGTGGCTGATCATGCACTGATCACGTGACTGATCATGCACTGATCACGTGACTGATCATGCACTGATCACGTGGCTGATCATGCACTGATCACGTGGCTATCATGCACTGATCACGTGGCTGATCATGCAATGATCACGTAGCTACCATGCACTGGTCACGTGACTGATCATGCACTGATCACGTGACTGATCATGCACTGATCACGTGACTGATCATGCACTGATCACGTGACTGATCATGCACTGATCACGTGACTGATCATGCACTGATCACGTGGCTATCATGCACTGATCACGTGGCTGATCATGCACTGATCACGCAGCTACCATGCACTGATCACGTGACTGATCATGCACTGATCACATGACTGATCATGCACTGATCACGTGGCTTATCATGCACTGATCATGTGACTGATCATGTGCTGATCATGTTTGCTATCATACACTGATCATGTGCCTCTGGAGGCAATGAACAAAGAGCTGAGTAGGCAGGAATCAGTCAGCAGGCAATAATCATGGAACTCAGCTCTGAGAAATCATGCTGCTCAGCTGGCAATAATCAAGCAGATGAGCAGGCAGGAATTACGCAGCACAGCTGGCAATTGTCAAGCAGATGACAGGCAGGAATCGTGCAGCTCAGCTGGCAATTGTCAAGCAGATGAGCAGACAGTAATCACGCAGCTCAGCAGGCCCTGATCACGTGACTGAGCATGCACTGTTCACGTGGCTGATCACACACTGATCACGTGACTGATCATGCACTGATCACGTGACTGATCATGCACTGATCACGTGGCTGATCATGCACTGATCACGTGGCTGATCATGCACTGATCACGTGACTGATCATGCACTGATCACGTGACTGATCATGCACTGATCACGTGGCTGATCATGCACTGATCACGTGGCTATCATGCACTGATCACGTGGCTGATCATGCACTGATCACGTGGCTATCATGCACTGATCACGTGACTGATCATGCACTGATCACGTAACTGATCATGCACTGATCACGTGGCTGATCATGCACTGATCACGTGGCTGATCATGCACTGATCACGTGGCTGATCATGCACTGATCACGTGGCTGATCATGCACTGATCACGTGACTGATCATGCACTGATCACGTGACTGATCATGCACTGATCACGTGGCTGATCATGCACTGATCACGTGGCTGATCATGCACTGATCACGTGACTGATCATGCACTGATCACGTGACTGATCATGCACTGATCACGTGACTGATCATGCACTGATCACGTGGCTATCATGCACTGATCACGTGGCTATCATGCACTGATCACGTGGCTGATCACACACTGATCACGTGACTGATCATGCACTGATCACGTGGCTATCATGCACTGATCACGTGGCTATCATGCACTGATCACGTGGCTGATCATGCACTGATCACGTGACTGATCATGCACTGATCACGTGGCTGATCATGCACTGATCACGTGACTGATCATGCACTGATCACGTGACTGATCATGCACTGATCACGTGGCTATCATGCACTGATCACGTGGCTGATCATGCACTGATCACGTAGCTACCATGCACTGATCACGTGACTGATCATGCACTGATCACGTGACTGATCATGCACTGATCACGTGGCTGATCATGCACTGATCACGTGACTGATCATGCACTGATCACGTGACTGATCATGCACTGATCACGTGGCTATCATGCACTGATCACGTGGCTGATCATGCACTGATCACGTGACTGATCATGCACTGATCACGTGACTGATCATGCACTGATCACGTGGATATCATGCACTGATCACGTGGCTGATCATGCACTGATCACGTGGCTGATCATGCACTGATCACGTGGCTGATCATGCACTGATCACGTGACTGATCATGCACTGATCACGTGGCTGATCATGCACTGATCACGTGACTGATCATGCACTGATCACGTGGCTATCATGCACTGATCACGTGGCTGATCATGCACTGATCACGTGGCTGATCATGCACTGATCACGTGACTGATCATGCACTGATCACGTGGCATCATGCACTGATCACGTGGCTGATCATGCACTGATCACGTGGCTGATCATGCACTGATCACGTGGCTGATCATGCACTGATCACGTGACTGATCATGCACTGATCACGTGGCATCATGCACTGATCACGTGGCTGATCATACACTGATCACGTAACTGATCATGCACTGATCACGTGGCTATCATGCACTGATCACGTGGCTGTCATGCAATGATCACGTAGCTACCATGCACTGGTCACGTGACTGATCATGCACTGATCACGTAAATGATCATGCACTGATCACGTGACTGATCATGCACTGATCACGTGACTGATCATGCACTGATCACGTGGCTATCATGCACTGATCACGTGGCTGATCATGCACTGATCACGTAGCAACCATGCACTGGTCACGTGACTGATCATGCACTGATCACGTAATTGATCATGCACTGATCACGTGGCTGATCATGCACTGATCACGTGGCTGATCACACATGATCACGTGACTGATCATGCACTGATCACGTGGATATCATGCACTGATCACGTGGCTGATCATGCACTGATCACGTGGCTATCATGCACTGATCACGTGGCTGATCATGCACTGATCACGTAGCTATCATGCACTGATCACGTGACTGATCATGCACTGATCACGTGACTGATCATGCACTGATCACGTGGCTGATCATGCACTGATCACGTGGCTGATCACACACTGATCACGTGACTGATCATGCACTGATCACGTGACTGATCATGCACTGATCACGTGGCTATCATGCACTGATCACGTGGATGATCATGCACTGATCACGTGGCTGATCATGCACTGATCACGTGACTGATCATGCACTGATCACGTGGCTATCATGCACTGATCACGTGGCTATCATGCACTGATCACGTGGCTGATCATGCACTGATCACGTGGCTATCATGCACTGATCACGTGACTGATCATGCACTGATCACGTGACTGATCATGCACTGATCACGTGACTGATCATGCACTGATCACGTGACTGATCATGCACTGATCACGTGACTGATCATGCACTGATCACGTGGCTATCATGCACTGATCACGTGACTGATCATGCACTGATCACGTCTATATCATGCACTGATCACGTGACTGATCATGCACTGATCACGTGGCTGATCATGCACTGATCACGTGACTATCATGCACTGATCACGTGGCTGATCATGCACTGATCACGTGGCTGATCATGCACTGATCACGTGACTGATCATGCACTGATCACGTGGCTATCATGCACTGATCACGTGGCTGATCATGCACTGATCACGTGGCTATCATGCACTGATCACGTGACTGATCATGCACTGATCACGTGACTGATCATGCACTGATCACGTGGCTTATCATGCACTGATCATGTGACTGATCATGTGCTGATCATGTTTGGTATCATACACTGATCATGTGCCTCTGGAGGCAATGAACAAAGAGCTGAGTAGGCAGGAATCAGTCAGCAGGCTAAAATCATGGAACTCAGCTCTGAGAAATCATGCTGCTCAGCTGGCAATAATCAAGTAGATGAGCAGGCAGGAATTACGCAGCACAGGTGGCAATTGTCAAGCAGATGACAGGCAGGAATCGTGCAGCTCAGCTGGCAATTGTCAAGCAGATGAGCAGACAGTAATCACGCAGCTCAGCAGGCCCTGATCACGTGACTGAGCATGCACTGTTCACGTGGCTGATCATACACTGATCACGTGACTGATCATGCACTGATCACGTGGCTATCATGCACTGATCACGTGGCTGATCATGCACTGATCACGTAGCTACCATGCACTGATCACGTGGCTGATCATGCACTGATCACGTAACTGATCATGCACTGATCACGTGACTGATCATGCACTGATCACGTGACTGATCATGCACTGATCACGTGGCTATCATGCACTGATCACGTGGCTGATCATGCACTGATCACGTAGCTACCATGCACTGATCACGTGACTGATCATGCACTGATCACGTGGCTGATCATGCACTGATCACGTGGCTGATCATGCACTGATCACGTGACTGATCATGCACTGATCACGTGACTGATCATGCACTGATCACGTGGCTGATCATGCACTGATCACGTGGCTATCATGCACTGATCACGTGACTGATCATGCACTGATCACATGACTGATCATGCACTGATCACGTGGCTTATCATGCACTGATCATGTGACTGATCATGTGCTGATCATGTTTGGTGTCATACACTGATCATGTGCCTCTGGAGGCAATGAACATAGAGCTGAGTAGGCAGGATTCAGTCAGCAGGCTATAATCATGGAACTCAGCTCTGAGAAATCATGCTGCTCAGCTGGCAATAATCAAGTAGATGAGCAGGCAGGAATTACACAGCACAGGTGGCAATTGTCAAGCAGATGACAGGCAGGAATCGTGCAGCTCAGCTGGCAATTGTCAAGCAGATGAGCAGACAGTAATCACGCAGCTCAGCAGGCCCTGATCACGTGACTGAGCATGCACTGTTCACGTGGCTGATCATACACTGATCACGTGACTGATCATGCACTGATCACGTGGCTATCATGCACTGATCACGTGACTGATCATGCACTGATCACGTAACTGTCATGCACTGATCACGTGGCTATCATGCACTGATCACGTGGCTGATCATGCACTGATCACGTGACTGATCATGCACTGATCACGTGGCTATCATGCACTGATCACGTGGCTGATCATGCACTGATCACGGGACTGATCATGCACTGATCACGGGCTATCATGCACTGACTACATGACTCACATGCACTGATCACGTGGATGATCATGCACTGATCACGTGACTGATCATGCACTGATCACGTGACTGATCATGCACTGATCACGTGGCTGATCATGCACTGATCACGTGGCTATCATGCACTGATCACGTGGCTGATCATGCACTGATCACGTAGCTATCATGCACTGATCACGTGACTGATCATGCACTGATCACGGAGCTATCATGCACTGATCACGTGGCTGATCATGCACTGATCACGTGGCTGATCATGCACTGATCACGTGACTGATCATGCACTGATCACGTGGCTATCATGCACTGATCACGTGGCTGATCATGCACTGATCACGTGGCTATCATGCACTGATCACGTGGCTATCATGCACTGATCACGTGGCTGATCATGCACTGATCACGTGACTGATCATGCACTGATCACGTGACTATCATGCACTGATCACGTGACTTCATGCACTGATCACGTGACTGATCATGCACTGATCACGTGGCTATCATGCACTGATCACGTGGCTGATCATGCACTGATCACGTGGCTATCATGCACTGATCACGTGGCTGATCATGCACTGATCACGTGACTGATCATGCACTGATCACGTGGCTATCATGCACTGATCACGTGGCTGATCATGCACTGATCACGTAGCTACCATGCACTGATCACGTGACTGATCATGCACTGATCACGTGACTGATCATGCACTGATCACGTGGCTGATCATGCACTGATCACGTGGCTATCATGCACTGATCACGTGGCTGATCATGCAATGATCACGTAGCTACCATGCACTGATCACGTGACTGATCATGCACTGATCACGTAACTGATCATGCACTGATCACGTGGCTGATCATGCACTGATCACGTGGCTGATCATGCACTGATCACGTGACTGATCATGCACTGATCACGTGACTGATCATGCACTGATCACGTGGCTGATCATGCACTGATACCGTGACTGAGCATGGACTGATCACATGACTATCATGTAGTGATCACGTGACTTAATGGCGCTGATCATGTGACTGATCATGCGCTGATCATGTTTGCTATCATACACTGATCATGTGCCTCTGGAGGCAATAAACAAAGAGCTGAGTAGGCACGAATCAAACAGTCAGCAGGCAATAATCATGGAACTCAGCTGTGAGGAATCATGCTGCTCAGCTGGCAATAATCAAGCAGCTGAGCAGGCAGGAATTACGCAGCACAGCTGGCAATTGTCAAGCAGATGACAGGCAGGAATCATGCAGCTCAGCTGGCAATTGTCAAGCAGATGAGCAGACAGTAATCACGCAGCTCAGCAGGCCCTGATCACGTGACTGAGCATGCACTGTTCACGTGGCTGATCATACACTGATCACGTGATGATCATGCACTGATCACTTGGATATCATGCACTGATCACGTGGCTGATCATACACTGTTCACGTGTCTGACCATGCACTGATCACGTGGCTGATCATACACTGCTCACGTAACTGATCATGCACTGATCACGTGGCTATCATGCACTGATCACGTGGCTGATCATGCACTGTTCACGTGGCTGATCACACACTGTCACGTGACATATCATGCACTGATCACGTGGCACTCATGCACTGATCACGTGGCTGATCATACACTGATCACGTGACTGATCATGCACTGATCACGTGGCTGATCATGCACTGATCACGTGACTGATCATGCACTGATCACGTGGCATCATGCACTGATCACGTGGCTGATCATGCACTGATCACGTAACTGATCATGCACTGATCACGTGGCTATCATGCACTGATCACGTGGCTGATCATGCAATGATCACGTAGCTACCATATACTGGTCACGTGACTGATCATGCACTGATCACGTAAATGATCATGCACTGATCACGTGACTGATCATGCACTGATCACGTGACTGATCATGCACTGATCACGTGGCTATCATGCACTGATCACGTGGCTGATCATGCACTGATCACGTAGCAACCATGCACTGATCACGTGACTGATCATGCACTGATCACGTAATTGATCATGCACTGATCACGTGGCTGATCATGCACTGATCACGTGGCTGATCACACATGATCACGTGACTGATCATGCACTGATCACGTGGATATCATGCACTGATCACGTGGCTATCATGCACTGATCACGTGGCTATCATGCACTGATCACGTGGCTGATCATGCACTGATCACGTAGCAATCATGCACTGATCACGTGACTGATCATGCACTGATCACGTAACTGATCATGCACTGATCACGTGGCTGATCATGCACTGATCACGTGGCTGATCACACGATCACGTGACTGATCATGCACTGATCACGTGACTGATCATGCACTGATCACGTGGCTATCATGCACTGATCACGTGGATATCATGCACTGATCACGTGGCTGATCATGCACTGATCACGTGACTGATCATGCACTGATCACGTGGCTGATCATGCACTGATCACGTGGCTATCATGCACTGATCACGTGGCTGATCATGCACTGATCACGTAGCTATCATGCACTGATCACGTGACTGATCATGCACTGATCACGTGACTGATCATGCACTGATCACGTGACTGATCATGCACTGATCACGTGACTGATCATGCACTGATCACGTGACTGATCATGCACTGATCACGTGGCTATCATGCACTGATCACGTGGCTGATCATGCACTGATCACGTGGCTATCATGCACTGATCACGTGACTGATCATGCACTGATCACGTGACTGATCATGCACTGATCACGTGACTGATCATGCACTGATCACGTGACTGATCATGCACTGATCACGTGACTGATCATGCACTGATCACGTGGCTATCATGCACTGATCACGTGACTGATCATGCACTGATCACGTCTATATCATGCACTGATCACGTGACTGATCATGCACTGATCACGTGGCTGATCATGCACTGATCACGTGACTATCATGCACTGATCACGTGGCTGATCATGCACTGATCACGTGGCTATCATGCACTGATCACGTGACTGATCATGCACTGATCACGTGGCTATCATGCACTGATCACGTGGCTGATCATGCACTGATCACGCAGCTATCATGCACTGATCACGTGACTGATCATGCACTGATCACGTGACTGATCATGCACTGATCACGTGGCTTATCATGCACTGATCATGTGACTGATCATGTGCTGATCATGTTTGGTGTCATACACTGATCATGTGCCTCTGGAGGCAATGAACAAAGAGCTGAGTAGGCACGAATCAGTCAGCAGGCAAAATCATGGAACTCAGCTCTGAGAAATCATGCTGCTCAGCTGGCAATAATCAAGCAGCTGAGCAGGCAGGAATTACGCAGCACAGCTGGCAATTGTCAAGCAGATGACAGGCAGGAATCGTGCAGCTCAGCTGGCAATTGTCAAGCAGATGAGCAGACAGTAATCACGCAGCTCAGCAGGCCCTGATCACGTGACTGAGCATGCACTGTTCACGTGGCTGATCATACACTGATCACGTGACTGATCATGCACTGATCACGTGGCTGATCATGCACTGATCACGTGGCTATCATGCACTGATCACGTGGCTGATCATGCACTGATCACGGGACTGATCATGCACTGATCACGGCTATCATGCACTGATCACGTGACTGACATGCACTGATCACGTGGCTGATCATGCACTGATCACGTGACTGATCATGCACTGATCACGTGACTGATCATGCACTGATCACGTGGCTGATCATGCACTGATCACGTGGCTATCATGCACTGATCACGTGGCTGATCATGCAATGATCACGTAGCTACCATGTACTGGTCACGTGACTGATCATGCACTGATCACGTAATTGATCATGCACTGATCACGTGGCTGATCATGCACTGATCACGTGGCTGATCATGCACTGATCACGTGACTGATCATGCACTGATCACGTGACTGATCATGCACTGATCACGTGGCTATCATGCACTGATCACGTGGCTGATCATGCACTGATCACGTGCCTGATCATGCACTGATCACGTGGCTGATCATGCACTGATCACGTGACTGATCATGCACTGATCACGTGACTGATCATGCACTGATCACGTGGCTATCATGCACTGATCACGTGGCTGATCATGCATGATCACGCAGCTACCATGTACTGGTCACATGACTGATCATGCACTGATCACGTGACTGATCATGCACTGATCACGTGGCTATCATGCACTACTCACGTGGCTGATCATGCAATGATCATGTAGCTACCATGTACAGGTCACGTGAATGATCATACACCCATCAGGTGACTGATCATGCACTGATCACGTGGCTATCATGCACTGATCACGTGACTGATCATGCACTGATCACGTCTATATCATGCACTGATCACATGACTGCCCATGCACTGATCACGTGGATGATCATACACTAATCATGTGACAGATCATGCACTGATCACGTGGCTGATCATGCACTGATACCGTGACTGAGCATGGACTGATC
This sequence comes from Bos javanicus, assembly GCF_032452875.1. Taxonomy (NCBI): domain Eukaryota; kingdom Metazoa; phylum Chordata; class Mammalia; order Artiodactyla; family Bovidae; genus Bos; species Bos javanicus. Next base: position 163,851 of record NW_026893750.1, on the reverse strand, counting down.
ACATGACTATCATGTAGTGATCACGTGACTTAATGGCGCTGATCATGTGACTGATCATGCGCTGATCATGTTTGCTATCATACACTGATCATGTGCCTCTGGAGGCAATGAACAAAGAGCTGAGTAGGCACGAATCAGTCAGCAGGCAATAATCATGGAACTCAGCTGTGAGGAATCATGCTGCTCAGCTGGCAATAATCAAGCAGCTGAGCAGGCAGGAATTACGCAGCACAGCTGGCAATTGTCAAGCAGATGACAGGCAGGAATCGTGCAGCTCAGCTGGCAATTGTCAAGCAGATGAGCAGACAGTAATCACGCAGCTCAGCAGGCCCTGATCACGTGACTGAGCATGCACTGTTCACGTGGCTGATCACACACTGATCACGTGACTGATCATGCACTGATCACGTGGCTGATCATGCACTGATCACGTGGCTGATCATGCACTGATCACGTGGCTGATCATGCACTGATCACGGGACTGATCATGCACTGATCACGGCTATCATGCACTGATCACATGACTCACATGCACTGATCACGTGGCTGATCATGCACTGATCACGTGACTGATCATGCACTGATCACGTGACTGATCATGCACTGATCACGTGGCTGATCATGCACTGATCACGTGGCTATCATGCACTGATCACGTGGCTGATCATGGCAATGATCACGTAGCTACCATGTACTGGTCACGTGACTGATCATGCACTGATCACGTAATTGATCATGCACTGATCACGTGGCTGATCATGCACTGATCACGTGGCTGATCATGCACTGATCACGTGACTGATCATGCACTGATCACGTGACTGATCATGCACTGATCACGTGGCTATCATGCACTGATCACGTGGCTGACATACACTGATCACGTGCCTGATCATGCACTGATCACGTGGCTGATCATGCACTGATCACGTGACTGATCATGCACTGATCACGTGTCTGATCATGCACTGATCACGTGGCTATCATGCACTGCTCACGTGGCTGATCATGCATGATCACGCAGCTACCATGTACTGGTCACATGACTGATCATGCACTGATCACGTGACTGATCATGCAGTGATCACGTGGCTATCATGCACTACTCACGTGGCTGATCATGCAATGATCATGTAGCTACCATGTACAGGTCACGTGAATGATCATACACCCATCAGGTGACTGATCATGCACTGATCACGTGGCTATCATGCACTGATCACGAGACTGATCATGCACTGATCACGTCTATATCATGCACTGATCACATGACTGCCCATGCACTGATCACGTGGATGATCATACACTAATCATGTGACAGATCATGCACTGATCACGTGGCTGATCATGCACTGATACCGTGACTGAGCATGGACTGATCACATGACTATCATGTAGTGATCACGTGACTTAATGGCGCTGATCATGTGACTGATCATGCGCTGATCATGTTTGCTATCATACACTGATCATGTGCCTCTGGAGGCAATAAACAAAGAGCTGAGTAGGCACGAATCAGTCAGCAGGCAATAATCATGGAACTCAGCTGTGAGGAATCATGCTGCTCAGCTGGCAATAATCAAGCAGCTGAGCAGGCAGGAATTACGCAGCACAGCTGGCAATTGTCAAGCAGATGACAGGCAGGAATCGTGCAGCTCAGCTGGCAATTGTCAAGCAGATGAGCAGACAGTAATCACGCAGCTCAGCAGGCCCTGATCACGTGACTGAGCATGCACTGTTCACGTGGCTGATCATACACTGATCACGTGATTGATCATGCACTGATCACTTGGATATCATGCACTGATCACGTGGCTGATCATACACTGTTCACGTGTCTGACCATGCACTGATCACGTGGCTGATCATACACTGCTCACGTAACTGATCATGCACTGATCACGTGGCTATCATGCACTGATCACGTGGCTGAACATGCACTGTTCACGTGGCTGATCACACACCTGTCACGTGACATATCATGCACTGATCACGTGGCTATCATGCACTGATCACGTGGCTGTCATGCAATGATCACGTAGCTATCATATACTGGTCACGTGACTGATCATGCACTGATCACGTAAATGATCATGCACTGATCACGTGACTGATCATGCACTGATCACGTGACTGATCATGCACTGATCACGTGGCTGATCATGCACTGATCACGTGACTGATCATGCACTGATCACGTGGCTGATCATGCACTGATCACGTGGCTGATCATGCACTGATCACGTGACTGATCATGCACTGATCACGTGGCTATCATGCACTGATCACGTGGCTGATCATGCACTGATCACGTGACTGATCATGCACTGATCACGTGACTGATCATGCACTGATCACGTGGATATCATGCACTGATCACGTGGCTGATCACACTGATCACGTGACTGATCATGCACTGATCACGTGGCTATCATGCACTGATCACGTGGCTGATCATGCACTGATCACGGGACTGATCATGCACTGATCACGGCTATCATGCACTGACACATGACTGATCATGCACTGATCACGTGGCTGATCATGCACTGATCACGTGACTGATCATGCACTGATCACGTGGCTGATCATGCACTGATCACGTGGCTATCATGCACTGATCACGTGGCTGATCATGCAATGATCACGTAGCTACATACTGTCACGTGACTGATCATGCACTGATCACGTAATTGATCATGCACTGATCACGTGGCTGATCATGCACTGATCACGTGGCTGATCATGCACTGATCACGTGACTGATCATGCACTGATCACGTGACTGATCATGCACTGATCACGTGGCTATCATGCACTGATCACGTGGCTGATCATGCACTGATCACGTGGCTGATCATGCACTGATCACGTGGCTGATCATGCACTGATCACGTGACTGATCATGCACTGATCACGTGACTGATCATGCACTGATCACGTGGCTATCATGCACTACTCACGTGGCTGATCATGCAATGATCATGTAGCTACCATGTACAGGTCACGTGAATGATCATACACCCATCAGGTGACTGATCATGCACTGATCACGTGGCTATCATGCACTGATCACGAGACTGATCATGCACTGATCACGTCTATATCATGCACTGATCACATGACTGCCCATGCACTGATCACGTGGATGATCATACACTAATCATGTGACAGATCATGCACTGATCACGTGGCTGATCATGCACTGATACCGTGACTGAGCATGGACTGATCACATGACTATCATGTAGTGATCACGTGACTTAATGGCGCTGATCATGTGACTGATCATGCGCTGATCATGTTTGCTATCATACACTGATCATGTGCCTCTGGAGGCAATAAACAAAGAGCTGAGTAGGCACGAATCAAACAGTCAGCAGGCAATAATCATGGAACTCAGCTGTGAGGAATCATGCTGCTCAGCTGGCAATAATCAAGCAGCTGAGCAGGCAGGAATTACGCAGCACAGCTGGCAATTGTCAAGCAGATGACAGGCAGGAATCGTGCAGCTCAGCTGGCAATTGTCAAGCAGATGAGCAGACAGTAATCACGCAGCTCAGCAGGCCCTGATCACGTGACTGAGCATGCACTGTTCACGTGGCTGATCATACACTGATCACGTGATTGATCATGCACTGATCACTTGGATATCATGCACTGATCACGTGGCTGATCATACACTGTTCACGTGTCTGACCATGCACTGATCACGTGGCTGATCATACACTGCTCACGTAACTGATCATGCACTGATCACGTGGCTATCATGCACTGATCACGTGGCTGAATCATGCACTGTTCACGTGGCTGATCACACACCTGTCACGTGACATATCATGCACTGATCACGTGACTGATCATGCACTGATCACGTGGCTATCATGCACTGATCACGTGGCTGATCATGCACTGATCACGTGACTGATCATGCACTGATCACGTGGCTGATCATGCACTGATCACGTGACTGATCATGCACTGATCACGTGGCTATCATGCACTGATCACGTGACTGATCATGCACTGATCACGTGACTGATCATGCACTGATCACGTGGCTATCATGCACTGATCACGTGGCTGATCATGCACTGATCACGTGACTGATCATGCACTGATCACTGGCTATCATGCACTGATCACGTGGATATCATGCACTGATCACGTGGCTGATCATGCACTGATCACGTACTGATCATGCACTGATCACGTCTGATCATGCACTGATCATCGTGACTGATCATGCACTGATCACGTGGATGATCATGCACTGATCACGTGACTGATCATGCACTGATCACGTGGCTATCATGCACTGATCACGTGGCTGATCATGCACTGATCACGTGGCTGATCATGCACTGATCACGTGGCTGATCATGCACTGATCACGTGACTGATCATGCACTGATCACGTGGCTATCATGCACTGATCACGTGGCTGATCATGCACTGATCACGTGGCTGATCATGCACTGATCACGTGACTGATCATGCACTGATCACGTGGCATCATGCACTGATCACGTGGCTGATCATGCACTGATCACGTGACTGATCATGCACTGATCACGTGGCTATCATGCACTGATCACGTGGCTGATCATGCACTGATCACGTAGCTACCATGCACTGATCACGTGACTGATCATGCACTGATCACGTGACTGATCATGCACTGATCACGTGGCTATCATGCACTGATCACGTGGATATCATGCACTGATCACGTGGCTGATCATGACACGATCACGTGACTGATCATGCACTGATCACGTGGCTGATCATGCACTGATCACGTGGCTATCATGCACTGATCACGTGGCTGATCATGCACTGATCACGTAGCTATCATGCACTGGTCACGTGACTGATCATGCACTGATCACGTGACTGATCATGCACTGATCACGTGACTGATCATGCACTGATCACGTGACTGATCATGCACTGATCACGTGACTGATCATGCACTGATCACGTGGCTATCATGCACTGATCACGTGGCTGATCATGCACTGATCACGCAGCTACCATGCACTGATCACGTGACTGATCATGCACTGATCACGTAATTGATCATGCACTGATCACGTGGCTTATCATGCACTGATCATGTGACTGATCATGTGCTGATCATGTTTGCTGTCATACACTGATCATGTGCCTCTGGAGGCAATGAACAAAGAGCTGAGTAGGCAGGAATCAGTAGGCAATAATCATGGAACTCAGCTCTGAGAAATCATGCTGCTCAGCTGGCAATAATCAAGCAGATGAGCAGGCAGGAATTATGCAGCACAGCTGGCAATTGTCAAGCAGATGAGCAGACAGTAATCACGCAGCTCAGTAGGCACTGATCACGTGACTGAGCATGCACTGATCACGTGGCTGATCACACACTGATCACGTGACTGATCATGCACTGATCACGTGGCTATCATGCACTGATCACGTGACTGATCATGCACTGATCACGTAATTGATCATGCACTGATCACGTGGCTATCATGCACTGATCACGTGGCTGATCATGCACTGATCACGTGACTGATCATGCACTGATCACGTCTATATCATGCACTGATCACGTGACTGATCATGCACTGATCACGTGGCTGATCATGCACTGATCACGTGACTGATCATGCACTGATCACGTGGCTATCATGCACTGATCACGTGGCTGATCATGCAATGATCACGTAGCTACCATGTACTGATCACGTGACTGATCATGCACTGATCACGTAATTGATCATGCACTGATCACGTGACTGATCATGCACTGATCACGTGACTGATCATGCACTGATCACGTGACTGATCATGCACTGATCACGTGGCTATCATGCACTGCTCACGTGGCTGATCATGCACTGATCACGTAGCTACCATGCACTGATCACGTGACTGATCATGCACTGATCACGTAATTGATCATGCACTGATCACGTGGCTGATCATGCACTGATCACGTGGCTGATCATGCACTGATCACGTGACTGATCATGCACTGATCACGTGACTGATCATGCACTGATCACGTGGCTATCATGCACTGATCACGTGGCTGATCATGCACTGATCACGTGCCTGATCATGCACTGATCACATGACTGATCATGCACTGATCACGTGACTGATCATGCACTGATCACGTGGCTATCATGCACTACTCACGTGGCTGATCATGCAATGATCATGTAGCTACCATGTACTGGTCACGTGACTGATCATACACCCATCAGGTGACTGATCATGCACTGATCACGTGGCTGATCATGCACTGATCACTGACTGATCATGCACTGATCACGTGATGATCATGCACTGATCACATGGCTATCATGCACTGATCACGTGGCTGATCATGCACTGATCACGTGGCTGATCATGCACTGATACCGTGACTGAGCATGGACTGATCACATGACTATCATGTAGTGATCACGTGACTTAATGGCGCTGATCATGTGACTGATCATGCACTGATCATGTTTGCTATCATACACTGATCATGTGCCTCTGGAGGCAAAAAGAGCTGAGTAGGCACGAATCAAACAGTCAGCAGGCAATAATCATGGAACTCAGCTGTGAGGAATCATGCTGCTCAGCTGGCAATAATCAAGCAGCTGAGCAGGCAGGAATTACGCAGCACAGCTGGCAATTGTCAAGCAGATGACAGGCAGGAATCATGCAGCTCAGCTGGCAATTGTCAAGCAGATGAGCAGACAGTAATCACGCAGCTCAGCAGGCCCTGATCACGTGACTGAGCATGCACTGTTCACGTGGCTGATCATACACTGATCACGTGATGATCATGCACTGATCACTTGGATATCATGCACTGATCACGTGGCTGATCATACACTGTTCACGTGTCTGACCATGCACTGATCACGTGGCTGATCATACACTGCTCACGTAACTGATCATGCACTGATCACGTGGCTATCATGCACTGATCACGTGACTGATCATGCACTGATCACGTGGCTGATCATGCACTGATCACGTGGCTTATCATGCACTGATCATGTGACTGATCATGTGCTGATCATGTTTGGTGTCACACACTGATCATGTGCCTCTGGAGGCAATGAACATAGAGCTGAGTAGGCAGGAATCAGTCAGCAGGCTATAATCATGGAACTCACCTCTGAGAAATCATGCTGCTCAGCTGGCAATAATCAAGTAGATGAGCAGGCAGGAATTACGCAGCACAGGTGGCAATTGTCAAGGAGATGACAGGCAGGAATCGTGCAGCTCAGCTGGAAATTGTCAAGCAGATGAGCAGACAGTAATCACGCAGCTCAGCAGGCCCTGATCACGTGACTGATCATGCACTGATCACGTGGCTGATCATGCACTGATCACGTGACTGATCATGCACTGATCACGTGACTGATCATGCACTGATCACGTGGCTGATCATGCACTGATCACGTGGCTGATCATGCACTGATCACGTGGCTGATCATGCACTGATCACGTGACTGATCATGCACTGATCACGTGACTGATCATGCACTGATCACGTGGCTATCATGCACTACTCACGTGGCTGATCATGCAATGATCATGTAGCTACCATGTACAGGTCACGTGAATGATCATACACCCATCAGGTGACTGATCATGCACTGATCACGTGGCTATCATGCACTGATCACGAGACTGATCATGCACTGATCACGTCTATATCATCCACTGATCACATGACTGCCCATGCACTGATCACGTGGATGATCATACACTAATCATGTGACAGATCATGCACTGATCACGTGGCTGATCATGCACTGATACCGTGACTGAGCATGGACTGATCACATGACTATCATGTAGTGATCACGTGACTTAATGGCGCTGATCATGTGACTGATCATGCGCTGATCATGTTTGCTATCATACACTGATCATGTGCCTCTGGAGGCAATAAACAAAGAGCTGAGTAGGCACGAATCAAACAGTCAGCAGGCAATAATCATGGAACTCAGCTGTGAGGAATCATGCTGCTCAGCTGGCAATAATCAAGCAGCTGAGCAGGCAGGAATTACGCAGCACAGCTGGCAATTGTCAAGCAGATGACAGGCAGGAATCGTGCAGCTCAGCTGGCAATTGTCAAGCAGATGAGCAGACAGTAATCACGCAGCTCAGCAGGCCCTGATCACGTGACTGAGCATGCACTGTTCACGTGGCTGATCATACACTGATCACGTGATTGATCATGCACTGATCACTTGGATATCATGCACTGATCACGTGGCTGATCATACACTGTTCACGTGTCTGACCATGCACTGATCACGTGGCTGATCATACACTGCTCACGTAACTGATCATGCACTGATCACGTGGCTATCATGCACTGATCACGTGGCTGAACATGCACTGTTCACGTGGCTGATCACACACCTGTCACGTGACATATCATGCACTGATCACGTGGCACTCATGCACTGATCACGTGGCTGATCATACTCTGCTCACGTAACTCATCATGCACACATCACGTGGCTATCATGCACTGCTCACGTGGCTGATCATGGAATGATCACGTAGCTACCATATACTGGTCACGTGACTGATCATGCACAGATCACGTAAATGATCATGCACTGTTCACGTGACTGATCATGTACTGATCACGTGACTGATCATGCACTGATCACGTGGCTGATCATGCACTGATCACGTGGCTGATCATGCACTGATCACGTGGCTGATCATGCACTGATCACGTGGCTGATCATGCACTGATCACGTGACTGATCATGCACTGATCACGTGGCTATCATGCACTGATCACGTGGCTGATCATGCACTGATCACGCAGCTATCATGTGCTGATCACGTGACTGATCATGCACTGATCACGTGGCTGATCATGCACTGATCACGTGACTGATCATGCACTGATCACGTGACTGATCATGCACTGATCACGTGGCTATCATGCACTGATCACGTGGCTGATCATGCACTGATCACACAGCTACCATGTACTGGTCACGTGACTGATCATGCACTGATCACGTAATTGATCATGCACTGATCACGTGGCTGATCATGCACTGATCACGTGACTGATCATGCACTGATCACGTGACTGATCATGCACTGATCACGTGGCTATCATGCACTGATCACGTGGCTGATCATGCACTGATCACGTGCCTGATCATGCACTGATCACATGACTGATCATGCACTGATCACGTGACTGATCATGCACTGATCACGTGGCTATCATGCACTACTCACGTGGCTGATCATGCAATGATCATGTAGCTACCATGTACAGTCACGTGACTGATCATGCACTGATCACGTGACTGATCATGCACTGATCACGTGGCTATCATGCACTGATCACGTGGCTGATCATGCACTGATCACGTGCCTGATCATGCACTGATCACGTGACTGATCATGCACTGATCACGTGCAATCATGCACTGATCACGTGGCTGATCATGCACTGATCACGTGGCTATCATGCACTGATCACGTGGCTATCATGCACTGATCACGTGGCTGATCATGCACTGATACCGTGACTGAGCATGGACTGATCACATGACTATCATGTAGTGATCACGTGACTTAATGGCGCTGATCATGTGACTGATCATGCACTGATCATGTTTGCTATCATACACTGATCATGTGCCTCTGGAGGCAATAAACAAAGAGCTGAGTAGGCACGAATCAAACAGTCAGCAGGCAATAATCATGGAACTCAGCTGTGAGGAATCATGCTGCTCAGCTGGCAATAATCAAGCAGCTGAGCAGGCAGGAATTACGCAGCACAGCTGGCAATTGTCAAGCAGATGACAGGCAGGAATCGTGCAGCTCAGCTGGCAATTGTCAAGCAGATGAGCAGACAGTAATCACGCAGCTCAGCAGGCCCTGATCACGTGACTGAGCATGCACTGTTCACGTGGCTGATCATACACTGATCACGTGATTGATCATGCACTGATCACTTGGATATCATGCACTGATCACGTGGCTGATCATACACTGTTCACGTGTCTGACCATGCACTGATCACGTGGCTGATCATACACTGCTCACGTAACTGATCATGCACTGATCACGTGGCTGATCATGCACTGATCACGTGGCTGATCATGCACTGATCACGTGGCTGATCATGCACTGATCACGTGACTGATCATGCACTGATCACGTGACTGATCATGCACTGATCACGTGGCTGATCATACTCTGCTCACGTAACTGATCATGCACACATCACGTGGCTATCATGCACTGATCACGTGGCTGATCATGCAATGATCACGTAGCTACCATATACTGGTCACGTGACTGATCATGCACAGATCACGTAAATGATCATGCACTGTTCACGTGACTGATCATGTACTGATCACGTGACTGATCATGCACTGATCACGTGGCTATCATGCACTGCTCACGTGGCTGATCATGCAATGATCACGTAGCAACCATGTACTGGTCACGTGACTGATCATGCACTGATCACGTAATTGATCATGCACTGATCACGTGGCTCATCATGCACTGATCACGTGGCTGATCACACACTATCACGTGACTGATCATGCACTGATCACGTGGCTATCATGCACTGATCACGTGCTGATCATGCACTGATCACGTGTCTGATCATGCACTGATCACGTGGCTGATCATGCACTGATCACGTGACTGATCATGCACTGATCACGTGGCTATCATGCACTGATCACGTGGCTGATCATGCACTGATCACGTGGCTGATCACACACTGTCACGTGACTGATCATGCACTGATCACGTGGCATCATGCACTGATCACGTGGCTGATCATGCACTGATCACGTGACTGATCATGCACTGATCACGTGGCTATCATGCACTGATCACGTGGCTGATCATGCAATGATCACGTAGCTACATATACTGGTCACGTGACTGATCATGCACTGATCACGTAAATGATCATGCACTGATCACGTGACTGATCATGCACTGATCACGTGACTGATCATGCACTGATCACGTGGCTATCATGCACTGCTCACGTGGCTGATCATGCAATGATCACGCAGCTACCATGCACTGATCACGTGACTGATCATGCACTGATCACGTGGCTGATCATGCACTGATCACGTGACTGATCATGCACTGATCACGTGGCTATCATGCACTGATCACGTGGCTGATCATGCACTGATCACGCAGCTATCATGCACTGATCACGTGACTGATCATGCACTGATCACGTGATTGATCATGCACTGATCACGTGGCTGATCATGCACTGATCACGTGACTGATCATGCACTGATCACGTGACTGATCATGCACTGATCACGTGGCTATCATGCACTGATCACGTGGCTGATCATGCACTGATCACGTGCCTGTCATGCACTGATCACATGACTGATCATGCACTGATCACGTGACTGATCATGCACTGATCACGTGGCTATCATGCACTGATCACGTGGCTGATCATGCAATGATCACGTAGCTACCATGTACTGTCACGTGACTGATCATGCACTGATCACGTGACTGATCATGCACTGATCACGTGGCTATCATGCACTGATCACGTGGCTGATCATGCACTGATCACGTGACTGATCATGCACTGATCACGTGACTGATCATGCACTGATCACGTGGCAATCATGCACTGATCACGTGGCTGATCATGCACTGATCACGTGGCTGATCATGCACTGATCACGTGGCTATCATGCACTGATCACGTGGCTGATCATGCACTGATCACGTGGCTGATCACACACTGTCACGTGACTATCATGCACTGATCACGTGGCACTCATGCACTGATCACGTGGCTGATCATACACTGCTCACGTGACTGATCATGCACACATCACGTGGCTATCATGCACTGATCACGTGGCTGTCATGCACTGATCACGTAGCTATCATGCACTGATCACGTGACTGATCATGCACTGATCACGTAAATGATCATGCACTGATCACGTGACTGATCATGCACTGATCACGTGACTGATCATGCACTGATCACGTGGCTGATCATGCACTGATACCGTGACTGAGCATGGACTGATCACATGACTATCATGTGTGATCACGTGACTTAATGGTGCTGATCATGTGACTGATCATGCGCTGATCATGTTTGCTATCATACACTGATCATGTGCCTCTGGAGGCAATAAACAAAGAGCTGAGTAGGCACGAATCAAACAGTCAGCAGGCAATAATCATGGAACTCAGCTGTGAGGAATCATGCTGCTCAGCTGGCAATAATCAAGCAGCTGAGCAGGCAGGAATTATGCAGCACAGCTGGCAATTGTCAAGCAGATGACAGGCAGGAATCATGCAGCTCAGCTGGCAATTGTCAAGCAGATGAGCAGACAGTAATCACGCAGCTCAGCAGGCCCTGATCACGTGACTGAGCATGCACTGTTCACGTGGCTGATCATACACTGATCACGTGACTGATCATGCACTGATCACGTGGATATCATGCACTGATCACGTGGCTGATCATGCACTGATCACGTGTCTGACATGCACTGATCACGTGGCTGATCATGCACTGATCACGTAACTGATCATGCACTGATCACGTGGCTGATCATGCACTGATCACGTGGCTGATCATGCACTGATCACGTGGCTACCATGCACTGGTCACGTGACTGATCATGCACTGATCACGTGACTGATCATGCACTGATCACGTGGCTGATCATGCACTGATCACGTGACTGATCATGCACTGATCACGTGACTGATCATGCACTGATCACGTGGCTATCATGCACTGATCACGTGGCTGATCATGCACTGATCACGCAGCTATCATGCACTGATCACGTGACTGATCATGCACTGATCACGTGACTGATCATGCACTGATCACGTGGCTTATCATGCACTGATCATGTGACTGATCATGTGCTGATCATGTTTGCTATCATACACTGATCATGTGCCTCTGGAGGCAATGAACAAAGAGCTGAGTAGGCACGAATCAGTCAGCAGGCAATAATCATGGAACTCAGCTCTGAGAAATCATGCTGCTCAGCTGGCAATAATCAAGCAGCTGAGCAGGCAGGAATTATGCAGCACAGCTGGCAATTGTCAAGCAGATGACAGGCAGGAATCGTGCAGCTCAGCTGGCAATTGTCAAGCAGATGAGCAGACAGTAATCACGCAGCTCAGCAGGCCCTGATCACGTGACTGAGCATGCACTGTTCACGTGGCTGATCATACACTGATCACGTGACTGATCATGCACTGATCACGTGGCTATCATGCACTGATCACGTGGCTGATCATGCACTGATCACGTAATTGTCATGCACTGATCACGTGGCTGATCATGCACTGATCACGTGGCTGATCATGCACTGATCACGTGACTGATCATGCACTGATCACGTGGCTATCATGCACTGATCACGTGGCTGATCATGCACTGATCACGTGACTGATCATGCACTGATCACGTGCTATCATGCACTGATGATCACGTGGCTGATCATGCACTGATCACGTGACTGATCATGCACTGATCACGTGACTGATCATGCACTGATCACGTGGCTGATCATGCACTGATCACGTGGCTATCATGCACTGATCACGTGGCTGATCATGCACTGATCACGTAAATGATCATGCACTGATCACGTGACTGATCATGCACTGATCACGTGACTGATCATGCACTGATCACGTGGCTATCATGCACTGATCACGTGGCTGATCATGCAATGATCACGTAGCAACCATGTACTGGTCACGTGACTGATCATGCACTGATCACGTAATTGATCATGCACTGATCACGTGGCTCATCATGCACTGATCACGTGGCTGATCACACACGATCACGTGACTGATCATGCACTGATCACGTGGCTATCATGCACTGATCACGTGGCTATCATGCACTGATCACGTGGATATCATGCACTGATCACGTGGCTGATCACACACTGATCACGTGACTGATCATGCACTGATCACGTGGCTATCATGCACTGATCACGTGGCTGATCATGCACTGATCACGTGGCTGATCATGCACTGATCACGTGACTGATCATGCACTGATCACGTGACTGATCATGCACTGATCACGTGGCTATCATGCACTGATCACGTGGCTGATCATGCACTGATCACGTAGCTACCATGTACTGGTCACGTGACTGATCATGCACTGATCACGTGACTGATCATGCACTGATCACGTGGCTGATCATGCACTGATCACGTGACTGATCATGCACTGATCACGTGACTGATCATGCACTGATCACGTGGCTATCATGCACTGATCACGTGGCTGATCATGCACTGATCACGCAGCTATCATGCACTGATCACGTGACTGATCATGCACTGATCACGTGACTGATCATGCACTGATCACGTGGCTGATCATGCACTGATCACGTGACTGATCATGCACTGATCACGTGGCTGATCATGCACTGATCACGTGGCTATCATGCACTGATCACGTGGCTGATCATGCACTGATCACGCAGCTATCATGCACTGATCACGTGACTGATCATGCACTGATCACGTGATTGATCATGCACTGATCACGTGGCTGATCATGCACTGATCACGTGACTGATCATGCACTGATCACGTGGCTGATCATGCACTGATCACGTGGCTATCATGCACTGATCACGTGGCTGATCATGCACTGATCACGTAGCTACCATGCACTGATCACGTGACTGATCATGCACTGATCACGTGACTGATCATGCACTGATCACGTGGCTATCATGCACTGATCACGTGACTGATCATGCACTGATCACGTCTGATCATGCACTGATCACGTGACTGATCATGCACTGATCACGTGGCTGATCATGCACTGATCACGTGACTGATCATGCACTGATCATGGCTATCATGCACTGTCACATGACTGACATGCACTGATCACGTGCTGATCATGCACTGATCACGTGACTGATCATGCACTGATCACGTGACTGATCATGCACTGATCACGTGACTGATCATGCACTGATCACGTGACTGATCATGCACTGATCACGTGGCTGATCATGCACTGATCACGTGGCTGATCATGCACTGATCACGTGACTGATCATGCACTGATCACGTGACTGATCATGCACTGATCACGTGGCTATCATGCACTGATCACGTGGCTGATCATGCACTGATCACGTGACTGATCATGCACTGATCACGTGGCTATCATGCACTGATCAGTGGCTATCATGCACTGATCACGTGGCTGATCATGCACTGATCACGTGACTGATCATGCACTGATCACGTCTATATCATGCACTGATCACGTGACTGATCATGCACTGATCACGTGGCTGATCATACACTGATCACGTGACTGATCATGCACTGATCACGTGGCTATCATGCACTGATCACGTGGCTGATCATGCACTGATCACGTAGCTATCATGCACTGATCACGTGACTGATCATGCACTGATCACGTGACTGATCATGCACTGATCACGTGGCTGATCATGCACTGATCACGTGGCTGATCATGCACTGATCACGTGACTGATCATGCACTGATCACGTGACTGATCATGCACTGATCACGTGGCTGATCATGCACTGATCACGTGGCTATCATGCACTGATCACGTGGCTGATCATGCAATGATCACGTAGCTACCATGCACTGGTCACGTGACTGATCATGCACTGATCACGTGACTGATCATGCACTGATCACGTGACTGATCATGCACTGATCACGTGACTGATCATGCACTGATCACGTGACTGATCATGCACTGATCACGTGGCTATCATGCACTGATCACGTGGCTGATCATGCACTGATCACGTGGCTATCATGCACTGATCACGTGACTGATCATGCACTGATCACATGACTGATCATGCACTGATCACGTGGCTTATCATGCACTGATCATGTGACTGATCATGCGCTGATCATGTTTGCTATCATACACTGATCATGTGCCTCTGGAGGCAATGAACAAAGAGCTGAGTAGGCACGAATCAGTCAGCAGGCAATAATCATGGAACTCAGCTGTGAGGAATCATGCTGCTCAGCTGGCAATAATCAAGCAGCTGAGCAGGCAGGAATTACGCAGCACAGCTGGCAATTGTCAAGCAGATGACAGGCAGGAATCATGCAGCTCAGCTGGCAATTGTCAAGCAGATGAGCAGACAGTAATCACGCAGCTCAGCAGGCCCTGATCACGTGACTGAGCATGCACTGTTCACGTGGCTGATCATACACTGATCACGTGACTGATCATGCACTGATCACGTGACTGATCATGCACTGATCACGTGGCTATCATGCACTGATCACGTGGCTGATCATGCACTGATCACGGGCTGATCATGCACTGATCACGTGACTGATCATGCACTGATCACGTGGCTGATCATGCACTGATCACGTGGCTATCATGCACTGATCACGTGGCTGATCATGCACTGATCACGTAGCTATCATGCACTGATCACGTGACTGATCATGCACTGATCACGTAACTGATCATGCACTGATCACGTGGCTGATCATGCACTGATCACGTGGCTGATCATGCACTGATCACGTGGCTGATCATGCACTGATCACGTGGCTGATCATGCACTGATCACGTGACTGATCATGCACTGATCACGTGACTGATCATGCACTGATCACGTGGCTATCATGCACTGATCACGTGGCTGATCATGCACTGATCACGTGACTGATCATGCACTGATCACGTGACTGATCATGCACTGATCACGTGACTGATCATGCACTGATCACGTGGCTATCATGCACTGATCACGTGGATATCATGCACTGATCACGTGGCTGATCACACACGATCACGTGACTGATCATGCACTGATCACGTGGCTATCATGCACTGATCACGTGGCTATCATGCACTGATCACGTGGCTGATCATGCACTGATCACGTGGCTGATCATGCACTGATCACGTGACTGATCATGCACTGATCACGTGACTGATCATGCACTGATCACGTGGTATCATGCACTGATCACGTGGCTGATCATGCAATGATCACGTAGCTACCATGTACTGGTCACGTGACTGATCATGCACTGATCACGTAACTGATCATGCACTGATCACGTGGCTGATCATGCACTGATCACGTGACTGATCATGCACTGATCACGTGACTGATCATGCACTGATCACGTGGCTATCATGCACTGATCACGTGGCTGATCATGCACTGATCACGTGACTGATCATGCACTGATCACGTGACTGATCATGCACTGATCACGTGGATATCATGCACTGATCACGTGGCTGATCATGCACTGATCACGTGTCTGATCATGCACTGATCACGTGGCTGATCATGCACTGATCACGTAACTGATCATGCACTGATCACGTGGCTATCATGCACTGATCACGTGGCTGATCATGCACTGATCACGTGGCTGATCACACACTGTCACGTGACTGATCATGCACTGATCACGTGGCACTCATGCACTGATCACGTGGCTGATCATATTCTGCTCACGTAACTGATCATGCACACATCACGTGGCTATCATGCACTGCTCACGTGGCTGATCATGCAATGATCACGTAGCTACCATATACTGGTCACGTGACTGATCATGCACTGATCACGTAAATGATCATGCACTGATCACGTGACTGATCATGCACTGATCACGTGACTGATCATGCACTGATCACGTGGCTATCATGCACTGATCACGTGGCTGATCATGCACTGATCACGTAGCAACCATGTACTGGTCACGTGACTGATCATGCACTGATCACGTAATTGATCATGCACTGATCACTGACTGATCATGCACTGATCACGTGGCTGATCACACACTATCACGTGACTGATCATGCACTGATCACGTGGCTATCATGCACTGATCACGTGGCTGATCATGCACTGATCACGTAGCTATCATGCACTGATCACGTGACTGATCATGCACTGATCACGACTGATCATGCACTGATCACGTGGCTATCATGCACTGATCACGTGGCTGATCATGCACTGATCACGCAGCTATCATGCACTGATCACGTGACTGATCATGCACTGATCACGTGGCTGATCATGCACTGATCACGTGGCTGATCATGCACTGATCACGTGGCTGATCATGCACTGATCACGTGACTGATCATGCACTGATCACGTGACTGATCATGCACTGATCACGTGGCTGATCATGCACTGATCACGTGGCTATCATGCACTGATCACGTGACTGATCATGCACTGATCACGTGACTGATCATGCACTGATCACGTGGCTGATCATGCACTGATCACGTGACTGATCATGCACTGATCACGTGGCTGATCATGCACTGATCACGTGACTGATCATGCACTGATCAAGTGGCTATCATGCACTGCTCACGTGGCTGATCATGCGATGATCACGCAGCTACCATGTACTGGTCACGTGACTGATCATGCACTGATCACGTGACTGATCATGCAGTGATCACGTGGCTATCATGCACTACTCACTTGGCTGATCATGCAATGATCATGTAGCTACCATGTGGAGGTCACGTGAATGATCATACACCCATCAGGTGACTGATCATGCACTGATCACGTGGCTACCATGCACTGATCACGAGACTGATCATGCACTGATCACGTCTATATCATGCACTGATCACATGACTGCCCATGCACTGATCACGTGGATGATCATACACTAATCATGTGACAGATCATGCACTGATCACGTGGCTGATCATGCACTGATACCGTGACTGAGCATGGACTGATCACATGACTATCATGTAGTGATCACGTGACTTAATGGCGCTGATCATGTGACTGATCATGCGCTGATCATGTTTGCTATCATACACTGATCATGTGCCTCTGGAGGCAATAAACAAAGAGCTGAGTAGGCACGAATCAAACAGTCAGCAGGCAATAATCATGGAACTCAGCTGTGAGGAATCATGCTGCTCAGCTGGCAATAATCAAGCAGCTGAGCAGGCAGGAATTACGCAGCACAGCTGGCAATTGTCAAGCAGATGACAGGCAGGAATCGTGCAGCTCAGCTGGCAATTGTCAAGCAGATGAGCAGACAGTAATCACGCAGCTCAGCAGGCCCTGATCACGTGACTGAGCATGCACTGTTCACGTGGCTGATCATACACTGATCACGTGATTGATCATGCACTGATCACTTGGATATCATGCACTGATCACGTGGCTGATCATACACTGTTCACGTGTCTGACCATGCACTGATCACGTGGCTGATCATACACTGCTCACGTAACTGATCATGCACTGATCACGTGGCTATCATGCACTGATCACGTGGCTGAACATGCACTGTTCACGTGGCTGATCACACACCTGTCACGTGACATATCATGCACTGATCACGTGGCACTCATGCACTGATCACGTGGCTGATCATACTCTGCTCACGTAACTCATCATGCACACATCACGTGGCTATCATGCACTGCTCACGTGGCTCGTCATGGAATGATCACGTAGCTACCATATACTGGTCACGTGACTGATCATGCACAGATCACGTAAATGATCATGCACTGTTCACGTGACTGATCATGTACTGATCACGTGACTGATCATGCACTGATCACGTGGCTATCATGCTCTGCTCACGTGGCTGATCATGCAACGATCACGTAGCAACCATGTACTGGTCACGTGACTGATCATGCACTGATCACGTAATTGATCCTGCACTGATCACGTGGCTCATCATGCACTGATCACGTGGCTGATCACACACGTATCACGTGACTGATCATGCACTGATCACGTGACTAATCATGCACTGATCACGTGGCTATCATGCACTGATCACGTGGATATCATGCACTGATCACGTGGCTGATCACACACGTATCACGTGACTGATCATGCACTGATCACGTGGCTGATCATGCACTGATCACGTGACTGATCATGCACTGATCACGTGGCTATCATGCACTGATCACGTGGCTGATCATGCACTGATCACGTAGCTATCATGCACTGATCACGTGACTGATCATGCACTGATCACGTGGCTGATCATGCACTGATCACGTGACTGATCATGCACTGATCACGTGACTGATCATGCACTGATCACGTGGCTATCATGCACTGATCACGTGGCTGATCATGCACTGATCACGTAGCTATCATGCACTGATCACGTGACTGATCATGCACTGATCACGTAATTGATCATGCACTGATCACGTGGCTGATCATGCACTGATCACGTGACTGATCATGCACTGATCACGTGACTGATCATGCACTGATCACGTGGCTATCATGCACTGATCACGTGGCTGATCATGCACTGATCACGTGACTGATCATGCACTGATCACGTGACTGATCATGCACTGATCACGTGGCTATCATGCACTGATCACGTGGCTGATCATGCACTGATCACGTGGCTGATCATGCACTGATCACGTGACTGATCATGCACTGATCACGTGGCTATCATGCACTGATCACGTGACTATCATGCACTGATCACGTGCTGATCATGCACTGATCACGTGACTGATCATGCACTGATCACGTGGTATCATGCACTGATCACGTGGCTGATCATGCACTGATCACGTGCTGATCATGCACTGATCACGTGGCTATCATGCACTGATCACGTGACTGATCATGCACTGATCACGTAGCTTACATGCACTGATCACGTGACTGATCATGCACTGATCACGTAATTGATCATGCACTGATCACGTGACTGATCATGCACTGATCACGTGACTGATCATGCACTGATCACGTGGCTATCATGCACTGATCACGTGGCTGATCATGCAATGATCACGTAGCTACCATGTACTGGTCACGTGACTGATCATGCACTGATCACGTAATTGATCATGCACTGATCACGTGGCTGATCATGCACTGATCACGTGACTGATCATGCACTGATCACGTGACTGATCATGCACTGATCACGTGGCTATCATGCACTGATCACGTGGCTGATCATGCACTGATCACGTGGCTGATCATGCACTGATCACGTGACTGATCATGCACTGATCACGTGGATATCATGCACTGATCACGTGGCTGATCATGCACTGATCACGTGTCTGATCATGCACTGATCACGTGGCTGATCATACACTGATCACGTAACTGATCATGCACTGATCACGTGGCTATCATGCACTGATCACGTGGCTGATCATGCACTGATCACGTGGCTGATCACACACTGTCACGTGACTGATCATGCACTGATCACGTGGCACTCATGCACTGATCACGTGGCTGATCATACACTGATCACGTAACTGATCATGCACTGATCACGTGGCTATCATGCACTGATCACGTGGCTGATCATGCAATGATCACGTAGCTACCATATACTGGTCACGTGACTGATCATGCACTGATCACGTAAATGATCATGCACTGATCACGTGACTGATCATGCACTGATCACGTGACTGATCATGCACTGATCACGTGGCTATCATGCACTGCTCACGTGGCTGATCATGCAATGATCACGTAGCAACCATGTACTGATCACGTGACTGATCATGCACTGATCACGTAATTGATCATGCACTGATCACGTGACTGATCATGCACTGATCACGTGGCTGATCACACACGATCACGTGACTGATCATGCACTGATCACGTGGCTATCATGCACTGATCACGTGGCTATCATGCACTGATCACGTGGATATCATGCACTGATCACGTGGCTGATCACACACTGATCACGTGACTGATCATGCACTGATCACGTGGCTATCATGCACTGATCACGTGGCTGATCATGCACTGATCACGTAGCTATCATGCACTGATCACGTGACTGATCATGCACTGATCACGTAATTGATCATGCACTGATCACGTGGCTGATCATGCACTGATCACGTGGCTATCATGCACTGATCACGTGGCTGATCATGCACTGATCACGCAGCTATCATGCACTGATCACGTGACTGATCATGCACTGATCACGTGGCTGATCATGCACTGATCACGTGGCTGATCATGCACTGATCACGTGGCTGATCATGCACTGATCACGCAACTGATCATGCACTGATCACGTGGCTGATCATGCACTGATCACGTGGCTGATCATGCACTGATCACGTGGCTATCATGCACTGATCACGTGACTGATCATGCACTGATCACGTGATTGATCATGCACTGATCACGTGGCTGATCATGCACTGATCACGTGTCTGATCATGCACTGATCACGTGGCTGATCATACACTGATCACGTAACTGATCATGCACTGATCACGTGGCTATCATGCACTGATCACGTGGCTGATCATGCACTGATCACGTGGCTGATCACACACCTGTCACGTGACATATCATGCACTGATCACGTGGCACTCATGCACTGATCACGTGGCTGATCATACACTGATCACGTAACTGATCATGCACACATCACGTGGCTATCATGCACTGCTCACGTGGCTGTCATGCAATGATCACGTAGCTACCATATACTGGTCACGTGACTGATCATGCACTGATCACGTAAATGATCATGCACTGATCACGTGACTGATCATGCACTGATCACGTGACTGATCATGCACTGATCACGTGGCTATCATGCACTGCTCACGTGGCTGATCATGCAACGATCACGTAGCAACCATGTACTGGTCACGTGACTGATCATGCACTGATCACGTAATTGATCATGCACTGATCACGTGGCTCATCATGCACTGATCACGTGGCTGATCACACACGTATCACGTGACTGATCATGCACTGATCACGTGACTGATCATGCACTGATCACGTGGCTATCATGCACTGATCACGTGGATATCATGCACTGATCACGTGGCTGATCACACACGATCACGTGACTGATCATGCACTGATCACGTGGCTATCATGCACTGATCACGTGGCTATCATGCACTGATCACGTGGCTGATCATGCACTGATCACGTGACTGATCATGCACTGATCACGTGGCTGATCATGCACTGATCACGTGACTGATCATGCACTGATCACGTGGCTATCATGCACTGATCACGTGGCTGATCATGCACTGATCACGTAGCTACCATATACTGTCACGTGACTGATCATGCACTGATCACGTAACTGATCATGCACTGATCACGTGACTGATCATGCACTGATCACGTGACTGATCATGCACTGATCACGTGGCTATCATGCACTGATCACGTGGCTGATCATGCAATGATCACGTAGCAACCATGTACTGGTCACGTGACTGATCATGCACTGATCACGTAATTGATCATGCACTGATCACGTGGCTGATCATGCACTGATCACGTGACTGATCATGCACTGATCACGTGACTGATCATGCACTGATCACGTGGCTATCATGCACTGATCACGTGGCTGATCATGCACTGATCACGTGGCTGATCATGCACTGATCACGTGACTGATCATGCACTGATCACGTGGCTATCATGCACTGATCACGTGGCTGATCATGCACTGATCACGTGGCTGATCATGCACTGATCACGTGGCTGATCATGCACTGATCACGTAGCTGATCATGCACTGATCACGTGGCTATCATGCACTGATCACGTGACTGATCATGCAATGATCACGTAGCTTACATGCACTGATCACGTGACTGATCATGCACTGATCACGTAACTGATCATGCACTGATCACGTGACTGATCATGCACTGATCACGTGACTGATCATGCACTGATCACGTGGTATCATGCACTGCTCACGTGGCTGATCATGCAATGATCACGTAGCTACCATGTACTGGTCACGTGACTGATCATGCACTGATCACGTAATTGATCATGCACTGATCACGTGGCTGATCATGCACTGATCACGTGACTGATCATGCACTGATCACGTGACTGATCATGCACTGATCACGTGACTGATCATGCACTGATCACGTGGCTGATCATGCACTGATCACGTGACTGATCATGCACTGATCACGTGACTGATCATGCACTGATCACGTGGCTATCATGCACTGATCACGTGGCTGATCATGCACTGATCACGTGACTGATCATGCACTGATCACGTGACTGATCATGCACTGATCACGTGGATATCATGCACTGATCACGTGGCTGATCATGCACTGATCACGTGTCTGATCATGCACTGATCACGTGGCTGATCATACACTGATCACGTAACTGATCATGCACTGATCACGTGGCTATCATGCACTGATCACGTGGCTGATCATGCACTGATCACGTGGCTGATCACACACTGTCACGTGACTGATCATGCACTGATCACGTGGCACTCATGCACTGATCACGTGGCTGATCATACACTGCTCACGTAACTGATCATGCACACATCACGTGGCTATCATGCACTGCTCACGTGGCTGATCATGCAATGATCACGTAGCTACCATATACTGGTCACGTGACTGATCATGCACTGATCACGTAAATGATCATGCACTGATCACGTGACTGATCATGCACTGATCACGTGGCTGATCATGCACTGATCACGTGGCTATCATGCACTGATCACGTGGCTGATCATGCAATGATCACGTAGCAACCATGTACTGGTCACGTGACTGATCATGCACTGATCACGTAATTGATCATGCACTGATCACGTGACTCATCATGCACTGATCACGTGGCTGATCACACACGATCACGTGACTGATCATGCACTGATCACGTGGCTATCATGCACTGATCACGTGGCTGATCATGCACTGATCACGTGGCTGATCATGCACTGATCACGTGGCTATCATGCACTGATCACGTGACTGATCATGCACTGATCACGTGGCTGATCATGCACTGATCACGTGGCTATCATGCACTGATCACGTGGCTGATCATGCACTGATCACGCAGCTATCATGTACTGATCACGTGACTGATCATGCACTGATCACGTGGCTGATCATGCACTGATCACGTGGCTGATCATGCACTGATCACGTGGCTGATCATGCACTGATCACGTGACTGATCATGCACTGATCACGTAACTGATCATGCACTGATCACGTGGCTGATCATGCACTGATCACGTGGCTATCATGCACTGATCACGTGACTGATCATGCACTGATCACGTGGCTGATCATGCACTGATCACGTGACTGATCATGCACTGATCACGTGGCTGATCATGCACTGATCACGTGACTGATCATGCACTGATCACGTGGCTATCATGCACTGCTCACGTGGCTGATCATGCATGATCACGCAGCTACCATGTACTGGTCACGTGACTGATCATGCACTGATCACGTGACTGATCATGCAGTGATCACGTGGCTATCATGCACTACTCACGTGGCTGATCATGCAATGATCATGTAGCTACCATGTACAGGTCACGTGAATGATCATACACCCATCAGGTGACTGATCATGCACTGATCACGTGGCTATCATGCACTGATCACGAGACTGATCATGCACTGATCACGTCTATATCATGCACTGATCACATGACTGCCCATGCACTGATCACGTGGATGATCATACACTAATCATGTGACAGATCATGCACTGATCACGTGGCTGATCATGCACTGATACCGTGACTGAGCATGGACTGATCACATGACTATCATGTAGTGATCACGTGACTTAATGGCGCTGATCATGTGACTGATCATGCGCTGATCATGTTTGCTATCATACACTGATCATGTGCCTCTGGAGGCAATAAACAAAGAGCTGAGTAGGCACGAATCAAACAGTCAGCAGGCAATAATCATGGAACTCAGCTGTGAGGAATCATGCTGCTCAGCTGGCAATAATCAAGCAGCTGAGCAGGCAGGAATTACGCAGCACAGCTGGCAATTGTCAAGCAGATGACAGGCAGGAATCGTGCAGCTCAGCTGGCAATTGTCAAGCAGATGAGCAGACAGTAATCACGCAGCTCAGCAGGCCCTGATCACGTGACTGAGCATGCACTGTTCACGTGGCTGATCATACACTGATCACGTGATTGATCATGCACTGATCACTTGGATATCATGCACTGATCACGTGGCTGATCATACACTGTTCACGTGTCTGACCATGCACTGATCACGTGGCTGATCATACACTGCTCACGTAACTGATCATGCACTGATCACGTGGCTATCATGCACTGATCACGTGGCTGAACATGCACTGTTCACGTGGCTGATCACACACCTGTCACGTGACATATCATGCACTGATCACGTGGCACTCATGCACTGATCACGTGGCTGATCATACTCTGCTCACGTAACTCATCATGCACACATCACGTGGCTATCATGCACTGCTCACGTGGCTCGTCATGGAATGATCACGTAGCTACCATATACTGGTCACGTGACTGATCATGCACAGATCACGTAAATGATCATGCACTGTTCACGTGACTGATCATGTACTGATCACGTGACTGATCATGCACTGATCACGTGGCTATCATGCTCTGCTCACGTGGCTGATCATGCAACGATCACGTAGCAACCATGTACTGGTCACGTGACTGATCATGCACTGATCACGTAATTGATCCTGCACTGATCACGTGGCTCATCATGCACTGATCACGTGGCTGATCACACACGTATCACGTGACTGATCATGCACTGATCACGTGACTAATCATGCACTGATCACGTGGCTATCATGCACTGATCACGTGGATATCATGCACTGATCACGTGGCTGATCACACACGTATCACGTGACTGATCATGCACTGATCACGTGGCTATCATGCACTGATATCATGCACTGATCACGTGGCTGATCACATACGATCACGTGACTGATCATGCACTGATCACGTGGCTATCATGCACTGATCACGTGGCTGATCATGCACTGATCACGTAGCTATCATGCACTGATCACGTGACTGATCATGCACTGATCACGTGGCTGATCATGCACTGATCACGTGACTGATCATGCACTGATCACGTGGCTATCATGCACTGATCACGTGGCTGATCATGCACTGATCACGCAGCTACATGCACTGATCACGTGACTGATCATGCACTGATCACGTGATTGATCATGCACTGATCACGTGGCTTATCATGCATTGATCATGTGACTGATCATGTGCTGATCATGTTTGGTGTCATACACTGATCATGTGCCTCTGGAGGCAATGAACAAAGAGCTGAGTAGGCAGGAATCAGTAGGCAATAATCATGGAACTCAGCTCTGAGAAATCATGCTGCTCAGCTGGCAATAATCAAGCAGATGAGCAGGCAGGAATTATGCAGCACAGGTGGCAATTGTCAAGCAGATGACAGGCAGGAATCGTGCAGCTCAGCTGGCAATTGTCAAGCAGATGAGCAGACAGTAATCACGCAGCTCAGCAGGCCCTGATCACGTGACTGAGCATGCACTGTTCACGTGGCTGATCATACACTGATCACGTGACTGATCATGCACTGATCACGTGGCTATCATGCACTGATCACGTGGCTGATCATGCACTGATCACGTGACTGATCATGCACTGATCACGTGGCTATCATGCACTGATCACGTGGCTGATCATGCACTGATCACGGGACTGATCATGCACTGATCACGGGCTATCATGCACTGACACATGACTGACATGCACTGATCACGTGCTGATCATGCACTGATCACGTGACTATCATGCACTGATCACGTGACTGATCATGCACTGATCACGTGGCTATCATGCACTGATCACGTGGCTGATCATGCACTGATCACGTGACTGATCATGCACTGATCACGTGGCTGATCATGCACTGATCACGTGACTGATCATGCACTGATCACGTGGCTATCATGCACTGATCACGTGGCTGATCATGCACTGATCACGTAGCTATCATGCACTGATCACGTGACTGATCATGCACTGATCACGTGGCTGATCATGCACTGATCACGTGACTGATCATGCACTGATCACGTGACTGATCATGCACTGATCACGTGGATATCATGCACTGATCACGTGGCTGATCATGCACTGATCACGTGTCTGATCATGCACTGATCACGTGGCTGATCATGCACTGATCACGTAACTGATCATGCACTGATCACGTGGCTATCATGCACTGATCACGTGGCTGATCATGCACTGATCACGTGGCTGATCACACACTGTCACGTGACTGATCATGCACTGATCACGTGGCACTCATGCACTGATCACGTGGCTGATCATACACTGATCACGTAACTGATCATGCACTGATCACGTGGCTATCATGCACTGATCACGTGGCTGATCATGCAATGATCACGTAGCTGCCATATACTGGTCACGTGACTGATCATGCACTGATCACGTAAATGATCATGCACTGTTCACGTGACTGATCATGCACTGATCACGTGACTGATCATGCACTGATCACGTGGCTATCATGCACTGCTCACGTGGCTGATCATGCACTGATCACGTAGCAACCATGTACTGGTCACGTGACTGATCATGCACTGATCACGTAATTGATCATGCACTGATCACGTGACTGATCATGCACTGATCACGTGGCTGATCACACACTGATCACGTGACTGATCATGCACTGATCACGTGGCTATCATGCACTGATCACGTGGCTATCATGCACTGATCACGTGGACATCATGCACTGATCACGTGGCTGATCACACACGATCACATGACTGATCATGCACTGATCACGTGGCTATCATGCACTGATCACGTGGCTATCATGCACTGATCACGTGGCTGATCATGCACTGATCACGTAACTACCATGCACTGATCACGTGACTGATCATGCACTGATCACGTAATTGATCATGCACTGATCACGTGACTGATCATGCACTGATCACGTGACTGATCATGCACTGATCACGTGGCTATCATGCACTGATCACGTGGCTGATCATGCACTGATCACGCAGCTATCATGCACTGATCACGTGACTGATCATGCACTGATCACGTGACTGATCATGCACTGATCACGTGGCTGATCATGCACTGATCACGTGACTGATCATGCACTGATCACGTGACTGATCATGCACTGATCACGTGGCTATCATGCACTGATCACGTGGCTGATCATGCACTGATCACGTAGCTATCATGCACTGATCACGTGACTGATCATGCACTGATCACGTGACTGATCATGCACTGATCACGTGGCTATCATGCACTGATCACATGACTGCCCATGCACTGATCACGTGGATGATCATACACTAATCATGTGACAGATCATGCACTGATCACGTGGCTGATCATGCACTGATACCGTGACTGAGCATGGACTGATCACATGACTATCATGTACTGATCACGTGACTTAATGGTGCTGATCATGCGCTGATCATGTTTGCTATCATACACTGATCATGTGCCTCTGGAGGCAATAAACAAAGAGCTGAGTAGGCACGAATCAAACAGTCAGCAGGCAATAATCATGGAACTCAGCTGTGAGGAATCATGCTGCTCAGCTGGCAATAATCAAGCAGCTGAGCAGGCAGGAATTACACAGCACAGCTGGCAATTGTCAAGCAGATGACAGGCAGGAATCGTGCAGCTCAGCAGGCCCTGATCACGTGACTGAGCATGCACTGATCACGTGGCTGATCATGCACTGATCACGTGACTGATCATGCACTGATCACGTGGCTATCATGCACTGATCACGTGGCTGATCATGCACTGATCACGTGGCTGATCATGCACTGATCACGTGGCTGATCATGCACTGATCACGTGACATCATGCACTGATCACGTGGCTGATCATACACTGCTCACGTAACTGATCATGCACTGATCACGTGGCTATCATGCACTGATCACGTGGCTGATCATGCACTGATCACGTGGCTGATCATGCACTGTCACGTGACATATCATGCACTGATCACGTGGCACTCATGCACTGATCACGTGGCTGATCATACACTGCTCACGTAACTGATCATGCACACATCACGTGGCTATCATGCACTGCTCACGTGGCTGTCATGCAATGATCACGTAGCTACCATATACTGGTCACGTGACTGATCATGCACTGATCACGTAAATGATCATGCACTGATCACGTGACTGATCATGCACTGATCACGTGACTATCATGCACTGATCACGTGGCTGATCATGCAATGATCACGTAGCAACCATGTACTGGTCACGTGACTGATCATGCACTGATCACGTAATTGATCATGCACTGATCACGTGGCTCATCATGCACTGATCACGTGGCTGATCACACATGATCACGTGACTGATCATGCACTGATCACGTGGCTCTCATGCACTGATCACGTGGCTATCATGCACTGATCACGTGGATATCATGCACTGATCACGTGGCTGATCATGCACTGATCACGTGACTGATCATGCACTGATCACGTCTGATCATGCACTGATCACGTGACTGATCATGCACTGATCACGTGGATGATCATGCACTGATCACGTGACTGATCATGCACTGATCACGTGGCTGATCATGCACTGATCACGTGGCTGATCATGCACTGATCACGTGACTGATCATGCACTGATCACGTGGCTATCATGCACTGATCACGTGGCTGATCATGCACTGATCACGTGTCTGATCATGCACTGATCACGTGGCTGATCATGCACTGATCACGTGACTGATCATGCACTGATCACGTGGCTATCATGCACTGATCACGTGGCTATCATGCACTGATCACGTGGCTGATCATGCACTGATCATGAAGCTACCATGTACTGGTCACGTGACTGATCATGCACTGATCACGTGACTGATCATGCACTGATCACGTGGCTATCATGCACTGATCACGTGGCTGATCATGCACTGATCACGTGGCTGATCATGCACTGATCACGTGACTGATCATGCACTGATCACGTGGCTATCATGCACTGATCACGTGGCTGATCATGCACTGATCACGTGGCTGATCATGCACTGATCACGTGGCTATCATGCACTGATCACGTGGCTGATCATGCACTGATACGTGACTGATCATGCACTGATCACGTGACTATCATGCACTGATCACGTGACTTCATGCACTGATCACGTGACTGATCATGCACTGATCACGTGGCTATCATGCACTGATCACGTGGCTGATCATGCAATGATCACGTAGCTATCATGCACTGATCACGTGACTGATCATGCACTGATCACGTAACTGATCATGCACTGATCACGTGACTGATCATGCACTGATCACGTGACTGATCATGCACTGATCACGTGGCTATCATGCACTGATCACGTGGCTGATCATGCACTGATCACGTAGCTATCATGCACTGATCACGTGACTGATCATGCACTGATCACGTGGCTATCATGCACTGATATCATGCACTGATCACGTGGCTGATCATGCACTGATCACGTGACTGATCATGCACTGATCACGTGACTGATCATGCACTGATCACGTGGCTGATCATGCACTGATCACGTGGCTATCATGCACTGATCACGTGGCTGATCATGCACTGATCACGTAGCTATCATGCACTGATCACGTGACTGATCATGCACTGATCACGTAATTGATCATGCACTGATCACGTGACTGATCATGCACTGATCACGTGACTGATCATGCACTGATCACGTGGCTATCATGCACTGATCACGTGGCTGATCATGCATGATCACGCAGCTACCATGTACTGGTCACATGACTGATCATGCACTGATCACGTGACTGATCATGCACTGATCACGTGGCTATCATGCACTATCACGTGGCTGATCATGCAATGATCATGTAGCTACCATGTACTGGTCACGTGACTGATCATGCACTGATCACGTGACTGATCATG
This sequence comes from Bos javanicus, assembly GCF_032452875.1. Classification (NCBI taxonomy): domain Eukaryota; kingdom Metazoa; phylum Chordata; class Mammalia; order Artiodactyla; family Bovidae; genus Bos; species Bos javanicus. The sequence goes on along the minus strand of NW_026893750.1, from coordinate 131,871 downwards.
CACTGATCACGTGGCTATCATGCACTGATCACGTGACTGATCATGCACTGATCACGTCTATATCATGCACTGATCACATGACTGATCATGCACTGATCACGTGGCTGATCATACACTGATCACGTAACTGATCATGCACTGATCACGTGGCTATCATGCACTGATCACGTGGCTGATCATGCACTGATCACGTGGCTGATCATGCACCTGTCACGTGACTATCATGCACTGATCACGTGGCACTCATGCACTGATCACGTGGCTGATCATACACTGCTCACGTAACTGATCATGCACACATCACGTGGCTATCATGCACTGCTCACGTGGCTCTTCATGGAATGATCACGTAGCTACCATATACTGGTCACGTGACTGATCATGCACTGATCACGTGAATGATCATGCACTGTTCACGTGACTGATCATGCACTGATCACGTGACTGATCATGCACTGATCACGTGGCTATCATGCACTGCTCACGTGGCTGATCATGCAATGATCACGTAGCAACCATGTACTGGTCACGTGACTGATCATGCACTGATCACGTAATTGATCATGCACTGATCACGTGGCTCATCATGCACTGATCACGTGGCTGATCACACATGTATCACGTGACTGATCATGCACTGATCACGTGGCTATCATGCACTGATCACGTGGCTATCATGCACTGATCACGTGGCTATCATGCACTGATCACGTGGCTGATCATGCACTGATCACGTAGCAACCATGTACTGATCATGTGACTGATCACATAATTGATCATGCACTGATCACGTGGCTGATCATGCACTGATCACGTGGCTGATCATGCACTGATCACGTGACTGATCATGCACTGATCACGTGACTGATCATGCACTGATCACGTGGCTATCATGCACTGATCACGTGGATATCATGCACTGATCACGTGGCTGATCACACTGATCACGTGACTGATCATGCACTGATCACGTGGCTATCATGCACTGATCACGTGGCTATCATGCACTGATCACGTGGCTGATCATGCACTGATCACGTAGCTACCATGCACTGATCACGTGACTGATCATGCACTGATCACGTAACTGATCATGCACTGATCACGTGACTGATCATGCACTGATCACGTGACTGATCATGCACTGATCACGTGGCTATCATGCACTGATCACGTGGCTGATCATGCAATGATCACGTACATGTACTGGTCACGTGACTGATCATGCACTGATCACGTAATTGATCATGCACTGATCACGTGGCTGATCATGCACTGATCACGTGACTGATCATGCACTGATCACGTGACTGATCATGCACTGATCACGTGGCTATCATGCACTGATCACGTGGCTATCATGCACTGATCACGTGGATATCATGCACTGATCACGTGGCTGATCATGCACTGATCACGTGACTGATCATGCACTGATCACGTGGCTATCATGCACTGATCACGTGACTGATCATGCACTGATCACGTAGCTTACATGCACTGATCACGTGACTGATCATGCACTGATCACGTAATTGATCATGCACTGATCACGTGACTGATCATGCACTGATCACGTGACTGATCATGCACTGATCACGTGGCTATCATGCACTGATCACGTGGCTGATCATGCAATGATCACGTGGCTACATGTACTGGTCACGTGACTGATCATGCACTGATCACGTAATTGATCATGCACTGATCACGTGGCTGATCATGCACTGATCACGTGACTGATCATGCACTGATCACGTGACTGATCATGCACTGATCACGTGGCTATCATGCACTGATCACGTGGCTGATCATGCACTGATCACGTGACTGATCATGCACTGATCACGTGACTGATCATGCACTGATCACGTGGCTATCATGCACTGATCACGTGGCTGATCATGCACTGATCACGTGACTGATCATGCACTGATCACGTAACTGATCATGCACTGATCACGTGGCTATCATGCACTGATCACGTGGCTGATCATGCACTGATCACGTGGCTGATCACACACTGTCACGTGACTGATCATGCACTGATCACGTGGCACTCATGCACTGATCACGTGGCTGATCATACACTGATCACGTAACTGATCATGCACTGATCACGTGGCTATCATGCACTGCTCACGTGGCTGATCATGCAATGATCACGTAGCTACCATATACTGGTCACGTGACTGATCATGCACTGATCACGTAAATGATCATGCACTGATCACGTGACTGATCATGCACTGATCACGTGACTGATCATGCACTGATCACGTGGCTATCATGCACTGATCACGTGGCTGATCATGCAATGATCACGTAGCAACCATGTACTGGTCACGTGACTGATCATGCACTGATCACGTAATTGATCATGCACTGATCACGTGGCTCATCATGCACTGATCACGTGGCTGATCACACACGATCACGTGACTGATCATGCACTGATCACGTGACTGATCATGCACTGATCACGTGGCTATCATGCACTGATCACGTGGATATCATGCACTGATCACGTGGCTGATCACACACGATCACGTGACTGATCATGCACTGATCACGTGGCTATCATGCACTGATCACGTGGCTGATCATGCACTGATCACGTGGCTATCATGCACTGATCACGTGGCTGATCATGCACTGATCACGTGACTGATCATGCACTGATCACGTGGCTGTCATGCACTGATCACGTGGCTGATCATGCACTGATCACGTAGCTATCATGCACTGATCACGTGACTGATCATGCACTGATCACGTGATTGATCATGCACTGATCACGTGGCTGATCATGCACTGATCACGTGGCTGATCATGCATGATCACGTGACTGATCATGCACTGATCACGTGGCTGATCATGCACTGATCACGTGGCTGATCATGCACTGATCACGTGGCTATCATGCACTGATCACGTGGCTGATCATGCACTGATCACGTAGCTATCATGCACTGATCACGTGACTGATCATGCACTGATCACGTAACTGATCATGCACTGATCACGTGACTGATCATGCACTGATCACGTGACTGATCATGCACTGATCACGTGGCTATCATGCACTGATCACGTGGCTGATCATGCAATGATCACGCAGCAACATGTACTGGTCACGTGACTGATCATGCACTGATCACGTAATTGATCATGCACTGATCACGTGGCTATCATGCACTGATCACGTGACTGATCATGCACTGATCACGTGACTGATCATGCACTGATCACGTGGCTATCATGCACTGATCACGTGGCTATCATGCACTGATCACGTGGATATCATGCACTGATCACGTGGCTGATCATGCACTGATCACGTGACTGATCATGCACTGATCACGTGGCTATCATGCACTGATCACGTGACTGATCATGCACTGATCACGTAGCTACATGCACTGATCACGTGACTGATCATGCACTGATCACGTAACTGATCATGCACTGATCACGTGACTGATCATGCACTGATCACGTGACTGATCATGCACTGATCACGTGGCTATCATGCACTGATCACGTGGCTGATCATGCAATGATCACGTGGCTACATGTACTGATCACGTGACTGATCATGCACTGATCACGTAACTGATCATGCACTGATCACGTGGCTGATCATGCACTGATCACGTGACTGATCATGCACTGATCACGTGACTGATCATGCACTGATCACGTGGCTATCATGCACTGATCACGTGGCTGATCATGCACTGATCACGTGACTGATCATGCACTGATCACGTGACTGATCATGCACTGATCACGTGGCTATCATGCACTGATCACGTGGCTGATCATGCACTGATCACGTGACTGATCATGCACTGATCACGTGACTGATCATGCACTGATCACGTGGCTATCATGCACTGATCACGTGGCTGATCATGCACTGATCACGTGACTGATCATGCACTGATCACGTGACTGATCATGCACTGATCACGTGGCTATCATGCACTGATCACGTGGCTGATCATGCACTGATCACGTGGCTGATCACACACTGTCACGTGACTGATCATGCACTGATCACGTGGCACTCATGCACTGATCACGTGGCTGATCATACACTGCTCACGTAACTGATCATGCACTGATCACGTGGCTATCATGCACTGCTCACGTGGCTGATCATGCAATGATCACGTAGCTACCATATACTGTCACGTGACTGATCATGCACTGATCACGTAAATGATCATGCACTGATCACGTGACTGATCATGCACTGATCACGTGACTGATCATGCACTGATCACGTGGCTATCATGCACTGATCACGTGGCTGATCATGCACTGATCACGTAGCAACCATGTACTGGTCACGTGACTGATCATGCACTGATCACGTAATTGATCATGCACTGATCACGTGACTGATCATGCACTGATCACGTGGCTGATCACACACTATCACGTGACTGATCATGCACTGATCACGTGGCTATCATGCACTGATCACGTGGCTATCATGCACTGATCACGTGGATATCATGCACTGATCACGTGGCTGATCATGCACTGATCACGTGACTGATCATGCACTGATCACGTGGCTATCATGCACTGATCACGTGGCTGTCATGCACTGATCACGTGGCTGATCATGCACTGATCACGTAGCTATCATGCACTGATCACGTGACTGATCATGCACTGATCACGTGACTGATCATGCACTGATCACGTGGCTGATCATGCACTGATCACGTGGCTATCATGCACTGATCACGTGGCTGATCATGCACTGATCACGCAACTATCATGCACTGATCACGTGACTGATCATGCACTGATCACGTGACTGATCATGCACTGATCACGTGACTGATCATGCACTGATCACGTGGCTATCATGCACTGATCACGTGGCTGATCATGCACTGATCACGCAGCTATCATGCACTGATCACGTGGCTGATCATGCACTGATCACGTGACTGATCATGCACTGATCACGTGGCTGATCATGCACTGATCACGTGACTGATCATGCACTGATCACGTGGCTGATCATGCACTGATCACGTGCCTGATCATGCACTGATCACATGACTGATCATGCACTGATCACGTGACTGATCATGCACTGATCACGTGGCTATCATGCACTACTCACGTGGCTGATCATGCAATGATCATGTAGCTACCATGTACAGGTCACGTGACTGATCATACACCCATCAGGTGACTGATCATGCACTGATCACGTGGCTATCATGCACTGATCACGAGACTGATCATGCACTGATCACGTCTATATCATGCACTGATCACATGACTGCCCATGCACTGATCACGTGGATGATCATACACTAATCATGTGACAGATCATGCACTGATCACGTGGCTGATCATGCACTGATACCGTGACTGAGCATGGACTGATCACATGACTATCATGTAGTGATCACGTGACTTAATGGCGCTGATCATGTGACTGATCATGCGCTGATCATGTTTGCTATCATACACTGATCATGTGCCTCTGGAGGCAATAAACAAAGAGCTGAGTAGGCACGAATCAAACAGTCAGCAGGCAATAATCATGGAACTCAGCTGTGAGGAATCATGCTGCTCAGCTGGCAATAATCAAGCAGCTGAGCAGGCAGGAATTACGCAGCACAGCTGGCAATTGTCAAGCAGATGACAGGCAGGAATCGTGCAGCTCAGCTGGCAATTGTCAAGCAGATGAGCAGACAGTAATCACGCAGCTCAGCAGGCCCTGATCACGTGACTGAGCATGCACTGTTCACGTGGCTGATCATACACTGATCACGTGATTGATCATGCACTGATCACTTGGATATCATGCACTGATCACGTGGCTGATCATACACTGTTCACGTGTCTGACCATGCACTGATCACGTGGCTGATCATACACTGCTCACGTAACTGATCATGCACTGATCACGTGGCTATCATGCACTGATCACGTGGCTGAACATGCACTGTTCACGTGGCTGATCACACACCTGTCACGTGACATATCATGCACTGATCACGTGGCACTCATGCACTGATCACGTGGCTGATCATACTCTGCTCACGTAACTCATCATGCACACATCACGTGGCTATCATGCACTGCTCACGTGGCTCGTCATGGAATGATCACGTGACTGATCATGCACTGATCACGTGGCTATCATGCACTGATCACGTGGCTGATCATGCACGATCACGTACTGATCATGTACTGATCACGTGACTGATCATGCACTGATCACGTAATTGATCATGCACTGATCACGTGGCATCATGCACTGATCACGTGGCTGATCATGCACGATCACGTGACTGATCATGCACTGATCACGTGACTGATCATGCACTGATCACGTGGCTATCATGCACTGATCACGTGGCTATCATGCACTGATCACGTGGCTGATCACACATGTATCACGTGACTGATCATGCACTGATCACGTGGCTATCATGCACTGATCACGTGGCTGATCATGCACTGATCACGTGGCTATCATGCACTGATCACGTGACTGATCATGCACTGATCACGTGGCTGATCATGCACTGATATCATGCACTGATCACGTGGCTGATCATGCACTGATCACGTGACTGATCATGCACTGATCACGTGGCTATCATGCACTGATCACGTGGCTGATCATGCACTGATCACGTAGCTATCATGCACTGATCACGTGACTGATCATGCACTGATCACGTGGCTGATCATGCACTGATCACGTGACTGATCATGCACTGATCACGTGGCTGATCATGCACTGATCACGTGGCTGATCATGCACTGATCACGTGACTGATCATGCACTGATCACGTGGCTATCATGCACTGATATCATGCACTGATCACGTGGCTGATCATGCACTGATCACGTGACTGATCATGCACTGATCACGTGGCTGATCATGCACTGATCACGTGGCTGATCATGCACTGATCACGTGGCTATCATGCACTGATCACGTGACTGATCATGCACTGATCACGTGGCTGATCATGCACTGATCACGTGACTGATCATGCACTGATCACGTGACTGATCATGCACTGATCACGTGGCTATCATGCACTGCTCACGTGGCTGATCATGCAATGATCACGTAGCTACCATGTACAGGTCACGTGAATGATCATACACCCATCAGGTGACTGATCATGCACTGATCACGTGGCTATCATGCACTGATCACGAGACTGATCATGCACTGATCACGTCTATATCATGCACTGATCACATGACTGCCCATGCACTGATCACGTGGATGATCATACACTAATCATGTGACAGATCATGCACTGATCACGTGGCTGATCATGCACTGATACCGTGACTGAGCATGGACTGATCACATGACTATCATGTAGTGATCACGTGACTTAATGGCGCTGATCATGTGACTGATCATGCGCTGATCATGTTTGCTATCATACACTGATCATGTGCCTCTGGAGGCAATAAACAAAGAGCTGAGTAGGCACGAATCAAACAGTCAGCAGGCAATAATCATGGAACTCAGCTGTGAGGAATCATGCTGCTCAGCTGGCAATAATCAAGCAGCTGAGCAGGCAGGAATTACGCAGCACAGCTGGCAATTGTCAAGCAGATGACAGGCAGGAATCGTGCAGCTCAGCTGGCAATTGTCAAGCAGATGAGCAGACAGTAATCACGCAGCTCAGCAGGCCCTGATCACGTGACTGAGCATGCACTGTTCACGTGGCTGATCATACACTGATCACGTGATTGATCATGCACTGATCACTTGGATATCATGCACTGATCACGTGGCTGATCATACACTGTTCACGTGTCTGACCATGCACTGATCACGTGGCTGATCATACACTGCTCACGTAACTGATCATGCACTGATCACGTGGCTATCATGCACTGATCACGTGGCTGATCATGCACTGATCACGTGGCTGATCACACACTGTCACGTGACTGATCATGCACTGATCACGTGGCTATCATGCACTGATCACGTGGCTGATCATGCACTGATCACGTAGCTATCATGCACTGATCACGTGACTGATCATGCACTGATCACGTGGCTGATCATGCACTGATCACGTGACTGATCATGCACTGATCACGTGGCTGATCATGCACTGATCACGTGGCTGATCATGCACTGATCACGTGACTGATCATGCACTGATCACGTGACTGATCATGCACTGATCACGTGGCTATCATGCACTGATATCATGCACTGATCACGTGGCTGATCACACTGATCACGTGACTGATCATGCACTGATCACGTGGCTATCATGCACTGATCACGTGGCTGATCATGCACTGATCACGTAGCTACCATGTACTGATCACGTGACTGATCATGCACTGATCACGTGGCTGATCATGCACTGATCACGTGACTGATCATGCACTGATCACGTGACTGATCATGCACTGATCACGTGACTGATCATGCACTGATCACGTGGCTATCATGCACTGATCACGTGGCTGATCATGCACTGATCACGCAGCTACCATGTACTGATCACATGACTGATCATGCACTGATCACATGACTGATCATGCACTGATCACGTGGCTTATCATGCACTGATCATGTGACTGATCATGTGCTGATCATGTTTGGTGTCATACACTGATCATGTGCCTCTGGAGGCAATGAACAAAGAGCTGAGTAGGCACGAATCAGTCAGCAGGCTATAATCATGGAACTCAGCTCTGAGAAATCATGCTGCTCAGCTGGCAATAATCAAGTAGCTGAGCAGGCAGGAATTACGCAGCACAGCTGGCAATTGTCAAGCAGATGACAGGCAGGAATCGTGCAGCTCAGCTGGCAATTGTCAAGCAGATGAGCAGACAGTAATCACGCAGCTCAGCAGGCCCTGATCACGTGACTGAGCATGCACTGTTCACGTGGCTGATCATACACTGATCACGTGACTGATCATGCACTGATCACGTGACTGATCATGCACTGATCACGTGGCTATCATGCACTGATCACGTGGCTGATCATGCACTGATCACGGGACTGATCATGCACTGATCATGGCACTATCATGCACTGACTACATGACTGACATGCACTGATCACGTGGCTGATCATGCACTGATCACGTGACTGATCATGCACTGATCACGTGACTGATCATGCACTGATCACGTGGCTGATCATGCACTGATCACGTGGCTATCATGCACTGATCACGTGGCTGATCATGCAATGATCACGTAGCTACCATGCACTGGTCACGTGACTGATCATGCACTGATCACGTAACTGATCATGCACTGATCACGTGACTGATCATGCACTGATCACGTGACTGATCATGCACTGATCACGTGGCTATCATGCACTGATCACGTGGCTGATCATGCACTGATCACGTGCTGATCATGCACTGATCACGTGGCTGATCATGCACTGATCACGTGACTGATCATGCACTGATCACGTGGCTATCATGCACTGATCACGTGGCTGATCATGCACTGATCACGTGGCTGATCATGCACTGATCACGTGACTGATCATGCACTGATCACGTGGCATCATGCACTGATCACGTGGCTGATCATGCACTGATCACGTGACTGATCATGCACTGATCACGTGGCTATCATGCACTGATCACGTGGCTGATCATGCAATGATCACGTAGCTACCATGCACTGATCACGTGACTGATCATGCACTGATCACGTGACGATCATGCACTGATCACGTGACTGATCATGCACTGATCACGTGACTGATCATGCACTGATCACGTGGCTATCATGCACTGATCACGTGGCTGATCATGCACTGATCACGTGGCTATCATGCACTGGTCACGTGACTGATCATGCACTGATCACGTACTGATCATGCACTGATCACGTGACTGATCATGCACTGATCACGTGGCTGATCATGCACTGATCACGTGGCTATCATGCACTACTCACGTGGCTGATCATGCAATGATCATGTAGCTACCATGTACTGGTCACGTGACTGATCATACACCCATCAGGTGACTGATCATGCACTGATCACGTGGCTGATCATGCACTGATCACGTGACTGATCATGCACTGATCACGTGACTGATCATGCACTGATCACATGGCTATCATGCACTGATCACGTGGCTGATCATGCACTGATCACGTGGCTGATCATGCACTGATACCGTGACTGAGCATGGACTGATCACATGACTATCATGTAGTGATCACGTGACTTAATGGCGCTGATCATGTGACTGATCATGCGCTGATCATGTTTGCTATCATACACTGATCATGTGCCTCTGGAGGCAATAAACAAAGAGCTGAGTAGGCACGAATCAAACAGTCAGCAGGCAATAATCATGGAACTCAGGTGTGAGGAATCATGCTGCTCAGCTGGCAATAATCAAGCAGCTGAGCAGGCAGGAATTACGCAGCACAGCTGGCAATTGTCAAGCAGATGACAGGCAGGAATCGTGCAGCTCAGCTGGCAATTGTCAAGCAGATGAGCAGACAGTAATCACGCAGCTCAGCAGGCCCTGATCACGTGACTGAGCATGCACTGTTCACGTGGCTGATCATACACTGATCACGTGATGATCATGCACTGATCACTTGGATATCATGCACTGATCACGTGGCTGATCATACACTGTTCACGTGTCTGACCATGCACTGATCACGTGGCTGATCATACACTGCTCACGTAACTGATCATGCACTGATCACGTGGCTATCATGCACTGATCACGTGGCTGAACATGCACTGTTCACGTGGCTGATCACACACCTGTCACGTGACATATCATGCACTGATCACGTGGCACTCATGCACTGATCACGTGGCTGATCATACTCTGCTCACGTAACTGATCATGCACACATCACGTGGCTATCATGCACTGCTCACGTGGCTCGTCATGGAATGATCACGTAGCTACCATATACTGGTCACGTGACTGATCATGCACAGATCACGTAAATGATCATGCACTGTTCACGTGACTGATCATGTACTGATCACGTGACTGATCATGCACTGATCACGTGGCTATCATGCTCTGCTCACGTGGCTGATCATGCAATGATCACGTAGCAACCATGTACTGGTCACGTGACTGATCATGCACTGATCACGTAATTGATCCTGCACTGATCACGTGGCTCATCATGCACTGATCACGTGGCTGATCACACATGTATCACGTGACTGATCATGCACTGATCACGTGGCTATCATGCACTGATCACGTGGCTATCATGCACTGATCACGTGGCTATCATGCACTGATCACGTGGCTGATCATGCACTGATCACGTGGCTATCATGCACTGATCACGTGACTGATCATGCACTGATCACGTGGCTGATCATGCACTGATCACGTGGCTGATCATGCACTGATCACGTGGCTGATCATGCACTGATCACGTGACTGATCATGCACTGATCACGTGACTGATCATGCACTGATCACGTGGCTATCATGCACTGATCACGTGGCTGATCACACACGATCACGTGACTGATCATGCACTGATCACGTGGCTGATCATGCACTGATCACGTGGCTATCATGCACTGATCACGTGGCTGATCATGCACTGATCACGTGACTGATCATGCACTGATCACGTGACTGATCATGCACTGATCACGTGACTGATCATGCACTGATCACGTGACTGATCATGCACTGATCACGTGGCTGATCATGCACTGATCACGCAGCTACCATGCACTGATCACATGACTGATCATGCACTGATCACATGACTGATCATGCACTGATCACTGGCTTATCATGCACTGATCATGTGACTGATCATGTGCTGATCATGTTTGCTATCATACACTGATCATGTGCCTCTGGAGGCAATGAACAAAGAGCTGAGTAGGCACGAATCAGTCAGCAGGCAATAATCATGGAACTCAGCTGTGAGAATCATGCTGCTCAGCTGGCAATAATCAAGCAGCTGAGCAGGCAGGAATTACGCAGCACAGCTGGCAATTGTCAAGCAGATGACAGGCAGGAATCGTGCAGCTCAGCTGGCAATTGTCAAGCAGATGAGCAGACAGTAATCACGCAGCTCAGCAGGCCCTGATCACGTGACTGAGCATGCACTGTTCACGTGGCTGATCACACTATCACGTGACTGATCATGCACTGATCACGTGACTGATCATGCACTGATCACTTGGATATCATGCACTGATCACGTGGCTGATCATACACTGTTCACGTGTCTGACCATGCACTGATCACGTGGCTGATCATACACTGCTCACGTAACTGATCATGCACTGATCACGTGGCTATCATGCACTGATCACGTGGCTGAACATGCACTGATCACGTGGCTGATCACACACTGTCACGTGACATATCATGCACTGATCACGTGGCACTCATGCACTGATCACGTGGCTGATCATACTCTGCTCACGTAACTCATCATGCACACATCACGTGGCTATCATGCACTGCTCACGTGGCTGTCATGGAATGATCACGTAGCTATCATATACTGGTCACGTGACTGATCATGCACTGATCACGTAAATGATCATGCACTGTTCACGTGACTGATCATGTACTGATCACGTGACTGATCATGCACTGATCACGTGGCTGATCATGCACTGATCACGTGGCTGATCATGCACTGATCACGTGGCTGATCATGCACTGATCACGTGATGATCATGCACTGATCACGTGAATATCATGCACTGATCACGTGGCTGATCATGCACTGATCACGTGGCTGATCATGCACTGATCACGTGGCTGATCATGCACTGATCACGTGACTGATCATGCACTGATCACGTGGCTATCATGCACTGATCACGTGGCTGATCATGCACTGATCACGTGGCTGATCACACACTGTCACGTGACTATCATGCACTGATCACGTGGCATCATGCACTGATCACGTGGCTGATCATACACTGATCACGTAACTGATCATGCACTGATCACGTGGCTATCATGCACTGATCACGTGGCTGATCATGCAATGATCACGGCTACCATATACTGGTCACGTGACTGATCATGCACTGATCACGTAAATGATCATGCACTGATCACGTGACTGATCATGCACTGATCACGTGACTGATCATGCACTGATCACGTGGCTATCATGCACTGATCACGTGGCTGATCATGCACTGATCACGTAGCAACCATGCACTGATCACGTGACTGATCATGCACTGATCACGTAATTGATCATGCACTGATCACGTGGCTGATCATGCACTGATCACGTGCTGATCATGCACGATCACGTGACTGATCATGCACTGATCACGTGACTGATCATGCACTGATCACGTGGCTATCATGCACTGATCACGTGGATATCATGCACTGATCACGTGGCTGATCACACATGATCACGTGACTGATCATGCACTGATCACGTGGCTATCATGCACTGATCACGTGGCTGATCATGCACTGATCACGTAGCTATCATGCACTGATCACGTGACTGATCATGCACTGATCACGTGGCTGATCATGCACTGATATCATGCACTGATCACGTGGCTGATCACACACTGATCACGTGACTGATCATGCACTGATCACGTGGCTATCATGCACTGATCACGTGGCTGATCATGCACTGATCACGTGGCTATCATGCACTGATCACGTGACTGATCATGCACTGATCACGTGGCTGATCATGCACTGATCACGTGGCTGATCATGCACTGATCACGTGACTGATCATGCACTGATCACGTGACTGATCATGCACTGATCACGTGGCTATCATGCACTGATATCATGCACTGATCACGTGGCTGATCACACACGATCACGTGACTGATCATGCACTGATCACGTGGCTATCATGCACTGATCACGTGGCTGATCATGCTGATCACATCACGTGACTGATCATGCACTGATCACGTGACTGATCATGCACTGATCACGTGACTGATCATGCACTGATCACGTGACTGATCATGCACTGATCACGTGGCTATCATGCATCACGTGGCTGATCATGCTGATCTACACTGGGACTGATCATGCACTGATCACGATCATGCACTGATCATGCATGCTGATCACTGTGGCTGATCATGCACTGATCATGCACTGATCAGTGCATCATGCACTGATCACGTGGATCTGATCTGCACACTGATCACGTGGCTGATCATGATCATGCACTGATCACGTGCTATGCACTGCACGTGGCTGATCACGTGACTGATCATGCACTGATCACGTGACTGATCATGCACTGATCACGTGCTATCATGCACTGATCACTGTCACGGACTGATCATGCACTGATCACGTGGCTGATCATGCACTGATCACGTGGCTGATCATGCAATGATCACGTAGCTACCATGTACTGGTCACGTGACTGATCATGCACTGATCACGTAATTGATCATGCACTGATCACGTGGCTGATCATGCACTGATCACGTGGCTGATCATGCACTGATCACGTGACTGATCATGCACTGATCACGTGGCTATCATGCACTGATCACGTGGCTGACATGCACTGATCACGTGCCTGATCATGCACTGATCACGTGGCTGATCATGCACTGATCACGTGACTGATCATGCACTGATCACGTGTCTGATCATGCACTGATCACGTGGCTATCATGCACTGCTCACGTGGCTGATCATGCAATGATCACGCAGCTACCATGTACTGGTCACATGACTGATCATGCACTGATCACGTGACTGATCATGCAGTGATCACGTGGCTATCATGCACTACTCACGTGGCTGATCATGCAATGATCATGTAGCTACCATGTACAGGTCACGTGAATGATCATACACCCATCAGGTGACTGATCATGCACTGATCACGTGGCTATCATGCACTGATCACGAGACTGATCATGCACTGATCACGTCTATATCATGCACTGATCACATGACTGCCCATGCACTGATCACGTGGATGATCATACACTAATCATGTGACAGATCATGCACTGATCACGTGGCTGATCATGCACTGATACCGTGACTGAGCATGGACTGATCACATGACTATCATGTAGTGATCACGTGACTTAATGGCGCTGATCATGTGACTGATCATGCGCTGATCATGTTTGCTATCATACACTGATCATGTGCCTCTGGAGGCAATAAACAAAGAGCTGAGTAGGCACGAATCAAACAGTCAGCAGGCAATAATCATGGAACTCAGCTGTGAGGAATCATGCTGCTCAGCTGGCAATAATCAAGCAGCTGAGCAGGCAGGAATTACGCAGCACAGCTGGCAATTGTCAAGCAGATGACAGGCAGGAATCGTGCAGCTCAGCTGGCAATTGTCAAGCAGATGAGCAGACAGTAATCACGCAGCTCAGCAGGCCCTGATCACGTGACTGAGCATGCACTGTTCACGTGGCTGATCATACACTGATCACGTGATTGATCATGCACTGATCACTTGGATATCATGCACTGATCACGTGGCTGATCATACACTGTTCACGTGTCTGACCATGCACTGATCACGTGGCTGATCATACACTGCTCACGTAACTGATCATGCACTGATCACGTGGCTATCATGCACTGATCACGTGGCTGAACATGCACTGTTCACGTGGCTGATCACACACCTGTCACGTGACATATCATGCACTGATCACGTGGCACTCATGCACTGATCACGTGGCTGATCATACTCTGCTCACGTAACTGATCATGCACACATCACGTGGCTATCATGCACTGATCACGTGGCTCGTCATGGAATGATCACTGAGCTACCATATACTGGTCACGTGACTGATCATGCACTGATCACGTGGCTATCATGCACTGATATCATGCACTGATCACGTGGCTGATCATGCACTGATCACGTGACTGATCATGCACTGATCACGTGGCTATCATGCACTGATCACGTGACTGATCATGCACTGATCACGTGGCTGATCATGCACTGATCACGTGGCTATCATGCACTGATCACGTGGCTGATCATGCACTGATCACGTAGCTATCATGCACTGATCACGTGACTGATCATGCACTGATCACGTGGCTGATCATGCACTGATCACGTGACTGATCATGCACTGATCACGTGGCTGATCATGCACTGATCACGTGGCTATCATGCACTGATCACGTGGCTGATCATGCACTGATCACGTAGCTACCATGCACTGATCACGTGACTGATCATGCACTGATCACGTGACTGATCATGCACTGATCACGTGACTGATCATGCACTGATCACGTGACTGATCATGCACTGATCACGTGGCTGATCATGCACTGATCACGTGACTGATCATGCACTGATCACGTGGCTGATCATGCACTGATCACGTGGCTATCATGCACTGATCACGTGGCTGATCATGCACTGATCACGTGGCTATCATGCACTGATCACGTGGCTGATCATGCACTGATCACGTGGCTATCATGCACTGATCACGTGGCTGATCATGCACTGATCACGCAGCTACCATGCACTGGTCACATGACTGATCATGCACTGATCACATGACTGATCATGCACTGATCACGTGGCTTATCATGCACTGATCATGTGACTGATCATGCACTGATCATGTTTGGTGTCATACACTGATCATGTGCCTCTGGAGGCAATGAACATAGAGCTGAGTAGGCAGGAATCAGTCAGCAGGCTATAATCATGGAACTCAGCTCTGAGAAATCATGCTGCTCAGCTGGCAATAATCAAGTAGATGAGCAGGCAGGAATTACGCAGCACAGGTGGCAATTGTCAAGCAGATGACAGGCAGGAATCGTGCAGCTCAGCTGGCAATTGTCAAGCAGATGAGCAGACAGTAATCACGCAGCTCAGCAGGCCCTGATCACGTGACTGAGCATGCACTGATCACGTGGCTGATCATACACTGATCACGTGACTGATCATGCACTGATCACGTGACTGATCATGCACTGATCACGTGGCTGATCATGCACTGATCACGGGACTGATCATGCACTGATCACGGGCTATCATGCACTGACTACATGACTGATCATGCACTGATCACGTGACTGATCATGCACTGATCACGTGGCTATCATGCACTACTCACGTGGCTGATCATGCAATGATCATGTAGCTACCATGTACAGGTCACGTGAATGATCATACACCCATCAGGTGACTGATCATGCACTGATCACGTGGCTATCATGCACTGATCACGTGACTGATCATGCACTGATCACGTCTATATCATGCACTGATCACATGACTGCCCATGCACTGATCACGTGGATGATCATACACTAATCATGTGACAGATCATGCACTGATCACGTGGCTGATCATGCACTGATACCGTGACTGAGCATGGACTGATCACATGACTATCATGTAGTGATCACGTGACTTAATGGCGCTGATCATGTGACTGATCATGCGCTGATCATGTTTGCTATCATACACTGATCATGTGCCTCTGGAGGCAATAAACAAAGAGCTGAGTAGGCACGAATCAAACAGTCAGCAGGCAATAATCATGGAACTCAGCTGTGAGGAATCATGCTGCTCAGCTGGCAATAATCAAGCAGCTGAGCAGGCAGGAATTACACAGCACAGCTGGCAATTGTCAAGCAGATGACAGGCAGGAATCGTGCAGCTCAGCTGGCAATTGTCAAGCAGATGAGCAGACAGTAATCACGCAGCTCAGCAGGCCCTGATCACGTGACTGAGCATGCACTGTTCACGTGGCTGATCATACACTGATCACGTGATTGATCATGCACTGATCACTTGGATATCATGCACTGATCACGTGGCTGATCATACACTGTTCACGTGTCTGACCATGCACTGATCACGTGGCTGATCATACACTGCTCACGTAACTGATCATGCACTGATCATGCACTGATCACGTGGCTATCATGCACTGATCACGTGGCTGAACATGCACTGATCACGTGGCTGATCACACACCTGTCACGTGACATATCATGCACTGATCACGTGGCACTCATGCACTGATCACGTGGCTGATCATACACTGATCACGTAACTGATCATGCACACATCACGTGGCTATCATGCACTGATCACGTGGCTATCATGCACTGATATCATGCACTGATCACGTGATGATCACACACGATCATGTGACTGATCATGCACTGATCACGTGGCTATCATGCACTGATCACGTGGCTGATCATGCACTGATCACGTAGCTATCATGTACTGATCACGTGACTGATCATGCACTGATCACGTATCTGATCATGCACTGATCACGTGACTGATCATGCACTGATCACGTGGCTGATCATGCACTGATCACGTGGCTATCATGCACTGATCACGTGGCTGATCATGCACTGATCACGTGGCTATCATGCACTGATCACGTGACTGATCATGCACTGATCACGTAATTGATCATGCACTGATCACGTGACTGATCATGCACTGATCACGTGGCTGATCATGCACTGATCACGTGACTGATCATGCACTGATCACGTGGCTGATCATGCACTGATCACGTGGCTATCATGCACTGATCACGTGGCTGATCATGCAATGATCACGTAGCTACCATGCACTGGTCACGTGACTGATCATGCACTGATCACGTAACTGATCATGCACTGATCACGTGACTGATCATGCACTGATCACGTGACTGATCATGCACTGATCACGTGGCTATCATGCACTGATCACGTGGCTGATCATGCACTGATCACGCAGCTACCATGTACTGATCACATGACTGATCATGCACTGATCACGTAATTGATCATGCACTGATCACGTGGCTTATCATGCACTGATCACGTGACTGATCATGTGCTGATCATGTTTGGTGTCATACACTGATCATGTGCCTCTGGAGGCAATGAACAAAGAGCTGAGTAGGCACGAATCAGTCAGCAGGCTATAATCATGGAACTCAGCTCTGAGAAATCATGCTGCTCAGCTGGCAATAATCAAGCAGCTGAGCAGGCAGGAATTACGCAGCACAGGTGGCAATTGTCAAGCAGATGACAGGCAGGAATCGTGCAGCTCAGCTGGCAATTGTCAAGCAGATGAGCAGACAGTAATCACGCAGCTCAGCAGGCCCTGATCACGTGACTGAGCATGCACTGTTCACGTGGCTGATCATACACTGATCACGTGACTGATCATGCACTGATCACGTGACTGATCATGCACTGATCACGTGACTGATCATGCACTGATCACGTGGCTGATCATGCACTGATCACGTGGCTATCATGCACTGATCACGTGGCTGATCATGCACTGATCACGTAGCTATCATGCACTGATCACGTGACTGATCATGCACTGATCACGTAATTGATCATGCACTGATCACGTGGCTGATCATGCACTGATCACGTGGCTGATCATGCACTGATCACGTGACTGATCATGCACTGATCACGTGACTGATCATGCACTGATCACGTGGCTATCATGCACTGATCACGTGGCTGACATGCACTGATCACGTGACTGATCATGCACTGATCACGTGGCTGATCATGCACTGATCACGTGACTGATCATGCACTGATCACGTGTCTGATCATGCACTGATCACGTGGCTATCATGCACTGCTCACGTGGCTGATCATGCATGATCACGCAGCTACCATGTACTGGTCACATGACTGATCATGCACTGATCACGTGACTGATCATGCACTGATCACGTGGCTATCATGCACTACTCACGTGGCTGATCATGCAATGATCATGTAGCTACCATGTACAGGTCACGTGAATGATCATACACCCATCAGGTGACTGATCATGCACTGATCACGTGGCTATCATGCACTGATCACGTGACTGATCATGCACTGATCACGTCTATATCATGCACTGATCACATGACTGCCCATGCACTGATCACGTGGATGATCATACACTAATCATGTGACAGATCATGCACTGATCACGTGGCTGATCATGCACTGATACCGTGACTGAGCATGGACTGATCACATGACTATCATGTAGTGATCACGTGACTTAATGGCGCTGATCATGTGACTGATCATGCGCTGATCATGTTTGCTATCATACACTGATCATGTGCCTCTGGAGGCAATAAACAAAGAGCTGAGTAGGCACGAATCATACAGTCAGCAGGCAATAATCATGGAACTCAGCTGTGAGGAATCATGCTGCTCAGCTGGCAATAATCAAGCAGCTGAGCAGGCAGGAATTACGCAGCACAGCTGGCAATTGTCAAGCAGATGACAGGCAGGAATCGTGCAGCTCAGCTGGCAATTGTCAAGCAGATGAGCAGACAGTAATCACGCAGCTCAGCAGGCCCTGATCACGTGACTGAGCATGCACTGTTCACGTGGCTGATCATACACTGATCACGTGATTGATCATGCACTGATCACGTGGATATCATGCACTGATCACGTGGCTGATCATACACTGATCACGTGACTGATCATGCACTGATCACGTGGCTATCATGCACTGATCACGTGGCTGATCATGCACTGATCACGTGGCTATCATGCACTGATCACGTGACTGATCATGCACTGATCACGTGGCTGATCATGCACTGATCACGTGGCTGATCATGCACTGATCACGTGGCTGATCATGCACTGATCACGTGGCTGATCATGCACTGATCACGTGGCTATCATGCACTGATCATTATGCACTGATCACGTGGCTGATCATACACTGATCACGTGACTGATCATGCACTGATCACGTGGCTATCATGCACTGATCACGTGGCTGATCATGCACTGATCACGTAGCTATCATGCACTGATCACGTGACTGATCATGCACTGATCACGTGGCTGATCATGCACTGATCACGTGGCTGATCATGCACTGATACCGTGACTGAGCATGGACTGATCACATGACTATCATGTAGTGATCACGTGACTTAATGGCGCTGATCATGTGACTGATCATGCGCTGATCATGTTTGCTATCATACACTGATCATGTGCCTCTGGAGGCAATAAACAAAGAGCTGAGTAGGCACGAATCATACAGTCAGCAGGCAATAATCATGGAACTCAGCTGTGAGGAATCATGCTGCTCAGCTGGCAATAATCAAGCAGCTGAGCAGGCAGGAATTACGCAGCACAGCTGGCAATTGTCAAGCAGATGACAGGCAGGAATCGTGCAGCTCAGCTGGCAATTGTCAAGCAGATGAGCAGACAGTAATCACGCAGCTCAGCAGGCACTGATCACGTGACTGAGCATGCACTGTTCACGTGGCTGATCATACACTGATCACGTGACTGATCATGCACTGATCACTTGGATATCATGCACTGATCACGTGGCTGATCATACACTGTTCACGTGTCTGACCATGCACTGATCACGTGGCTGATCATACACTGCTCACGTAACTGATCATGCACTGATCACGTGGCTATCATGCACTGATCACGTGGCTGAACATGCACTGATCACGTGGCTGATCACACACCTGTCACGTGACATATCATGCACTGATCACGTGGCACTCATGCACTGATCACGTGGCTGATCATACACTGCTCACGTAACTCATCATGCACACATCACGTGGCTATCATGCACTGCTCACGTGGCTCGTCATGGAATGATCACGTAGCTACCATATACTGGTCACGTGACTGATCATGCACAGATCACGTAAATGATCATGCACTGTTCACGTGACTGATCATGTACTGATCACGTGACTGATCATGCACTGATCACGTGGCTATCATGCACTGCTCACGTGGCTGATCATGCAATGATCACGTAGCAACCATGTACTGGTCACGTGACTGATCATGCACTGATCACGTAATTGATCATGCACTGATCACGTGGCTCATCATGCACTGATCACGTGGCTGATCAGACACGTATCACGTGACTGATCATGCACTGATCACGTGACTGATCATGCACTGATCACGTGGCTATCATGCACTGATCACGTGGATATCATGCACTGATCACGTGGCTGATCACACATGATCACGTGACTGATCATGCACTGATCACGTGGCTATCATGCACTGATCACGTGGCTGATCATGCACTGATCACGTGGCTATCATGCACTGATCACGTGGCTGATCATGCACTGATCACGTGACTGATCATGCACTGATCACGGGCTATCATGCACTGACTATATGACTGATCATGCACTGATCACGTGGCTGATCATGCACTGATCACGTGACTGATCATGCACTGATCACGTGACTGATCATGCACTGATCACGTGGCTGATCATGCACTGATCACGTGGCTATCATGCACTGATCACGTGGCTGATCATGCACTGATCACGTGGCTATCATGCACTGATCACGTGACTGATCATGCACTGATCACGTGGCTGATCATGCACTGATCACGTGGCTGATCATGCACTGATCACGTGACTGATCATGCACTGATCACGTGACTGATCATGCACTGATCACGTGGCTATCATGCACTACTCACGTGGCTGATCATGCAATGATCATGTAGCTACCATGTACTGGTCACGTGAATGATCATACACCCATCAGGTGACTGATCATGCACTGATCACGTGGCTATCATGCACTGATCACGAGACTGATCATGCACTGATCACGTCTATATCATGCACTGATCACATGACTGCCCATGCACTGATCACGTGGATGATCATACACTAATCATGTGACAGATCATGCACTGATCACGTGGCTGATCATGCACTGATACCGTGACTGAGCATGGACTGATCACATGACTATCATGTAGTGATCACGTGACTTAATGGCGCTGATCATGTGACTGATCATGCGCTGATCATGTTTGCTATCATACACTGATCATGTGCCTCTGGAGGCAATAAACAAAGAGCTGAGTAGGCACGAATCAAACAGTCAGCAGGCAATAATCATGGAACTCAGCTGTGAGGAATCATGCTGCTCAGCTGGCAATAATCAAGCAGCTGAGCAGGCAGGAATTACGCAGCACAGCTGGCAATTGTCAAGCAGATGACAGGCAGGAATCGTGCAGCTCAGCTGGCAATTGTCAAGCAGATGAGCAGACAGTAATCACGCAGCTCAGCAGGCCCTGATCACGTGACTGAGCATGCACTGTTCACGTGGCTGATCATACACTGATCACGTGATTGATCATGCACTGATCACTTGGATATCATGCACTGATCACGTGGCTGATCATACACTGTTCACGTGTCTGACCATGCACTGATCACGTGGCTGATCATACACTGCTCACGTAACTGATCATGCACTGATCACGTGGCTATCATGCACTGATCACGTGGCTGAACATGCACTGTTCACGTGGCTGATCACACACCTGTCACGTGACATATCATGCACTGATCACGTGGCACTCATGCACTGATCACGTGGCTGATCATACACTGCTCACGTAACTCATCATGCACACATCACGTGGCTATCATGCACTGCTCACGTGGCTCGTCATGGAATGATCACGTAGCTACCATATACTGGTCACGTGACTGATCATGCACAGATCACGTAAATGATCATGCACTGTTCACGTGACTGATCATGTACTGATCACGTGACTGATCATGCACTGATCACGTGGCTATCATGCTCTGCTCACGTGGCTGATCATGCAACGATCACGTAGCAACCATGTACTGGTCACGTGACTGATCATGCACTGATCACGTAATTGATCCTGCACTGATCACGTGGCTCATCATGCACTGATCACGTGGCTGATCACACATGTATCACGTGACTGATCATGCACTGATCACGTGACTAATCATGCACTGATCACGTGGCTATCATGCACTGATCACGTGGATATCATGCACTGATCACGTGGCTGATCACACATGTATCACGTGACTGATCATGCACTGATCACGTGGCTATCATGCACTGATCACGTGGCTGATCATGCACTGATCACGTAGCTACCATGTACTGGTCACGTGACTGATCATGCACTGATCACGTGGCTGATCATGCACTGATCACGTGACTGATCATGCACTGATCACGTGGCTGATCATGCACTGATCACGTGGCTGATCATGCACTGATCACGTGACTGATCATGCACTGATCACGTGGCTATCATGCACTGATATCATGCACTGATCACGTGGCTGATCATGCACTGATCACGTGACTGATCATGCACTGATCACGTGGCTATCATGCACTGATCACGTGGCTGATCATGCACTGATCACGTGACTGATCATGCACTGATCACGTGGCTGATCATGCACTGATCACGTGGCTGATCATGCACTGATCACGTGGCTGATCATGCACTGATCACGTGGCTATCATGCACTGATCACGTGACTGATCATGCACTGATCACGTGACTGATCATGCACTGATCACGTGACTGATCATGCACTGATCACGTGACTGATCATGCACTGATCACGTGACTGATCATGCACTGATCACGTGGCTATCATGCACTGATCACGTGGCTGATCATGCACTGATCACGCAGCTATCATGCACTGATCACATGACTGATCATGCACTGATCACATGACTGATCATGCACTGATCACGTGGCTATCATGCACTGATCACGTGGCTGATCATGCACTGATCATGTGCACTGATCATGTGACTGATCATGCACTGATCAGGTGATCATGCACTGATCATGTGCCACTGATCAGGCATCATGCAATCAATCATGCAGCTCAGGCTGAATGCAGATCAGCAGCTAATCATGGAACTCAGCACTGAGAAATCATGCTGATCAGCTGGCAATGCAATCAGATGATCAGGCAGGTGCACATCATCTGGCAATGTCAAGAGCTGAGCAGGCAGGAATCAGTGCAGCTCAGCATGGCCCTCAATCATGCTGCTCAGCTGGCAATAATCACGCAGCTGAGCAGGCAGGATCACGTGACTGGCATGCACTGATGACACGTGGCATCACTGGCAACTGTCACGTGACTGATCATACACTGATCACGTGGCTATCATGCACTGATCACGTGGCTGATCATGCACTGATCACGTGACTGATCATGCACTGATCACGTGACTGATCATGCACTGATCACGTGACTGATCATGCACTGATCACGTGACTGATCATGCACTGATCACGTGGCTGATCATGCACTGATCACGTGGCTATCATGCACTGATCACGTGGCTGATCATGCACTGATCACGTGGCTACCATGCACTGGTCACGTGACTGATCATGCACTGATCACGTAATTGATCATGCACTGATCACGTGGCTGATCATGCACTGATCACGTGGCTCATGCACTGATCACGTGGCTGATCATGCACTGATCACGTGACTGATCATGCACTGATCACGTGGCTATCATGCACTGATCACGTGGCTGATCATGCACTGATCACGTGGCTGATCATGCACTGATCACGTGGCTGATCATGCACTGATCACGTGGCTGATCATGCACTGATCACGTGACTGATCATGCACTGATCACGTGGCTATCATGCACTGCTCACGTGGCTGATCATGCATGATCACGCAGCTACCATGTACTGGTCACATGACTGATCATGCACTGATCACGTGACTGATCATGCAGTGATCACGTGGCTATCGTGCACTACTCACGTGGCTGATCATGCAATGATCATGTAGCTACCATGTACAGGTCACGTGAATGATCATACACCCATCAGGTGACTGATCATGCACTGATCACGTGGCTATCATGCACTGATCACGAGACTGATCATGCACTGATCACGTCTATATCATGCACTGATCACATGACTGCCCATGCACTGATCACGTGGATGATCATACACTAATCATGTGACAGATCATGCACTGATCACGTGGCTGATCATGCACTGATACCGTGACTGAGCATGGACTGATCACATGACTATCATGTAGTGATCACGTGACTTAATGGCGCTGATCATGTGACTGATCATGCGCTGATCATGTTTGCTATCATACACTGATCATGTGCCTCTGGAGGCAATAAACAAAGAGCTGAGTAGGCACGAATCATACAGTCAGCAGGCAATAATCATGGAACTCAGCTGTGAGGAATCATGCTGCTCAGCTGGCAATAATCAAGCAGCTGAGCAGGCAGGAATTACGCAGCACAGCTGGCAATTGTCAAGCAGATGACAGGCAGGAATCGTGCAGCTCAGCTGGCAATTGTCAAGCAGATGAGCAGACAGTAATCACGCAGCTCAGCAGGCCCTGATCACGTGACTGAGCATGCACTGTTCACGTGGCTGATCATACACTGATCACGTGATTGATCATGCACTGATCACTTGGATATCATGCACTGATCACGTGGCTGATCATACACTGTTCACGTGTCTGATCATGCACTGATCACGTGGCTGATCATACACTGATCACGTGTCTGATCATGCACTGATCACGTGGCTGATCATGCACTGATCACGTAACTGATCATGCACTGATCACGTGGCTATCATGCACTGATCACGTGGCTGATCATGCACTGATCACGTGGCTGATCATGCACTGATCACGTGACTATCATGCACTGATCACGTGGCTCATCACTGCACGTGCTATCATGCACTGATCACGTGGCTGATCATGCACACACGTGACTGATCATGCACTGATCACGTGGCTGATCATGCACTGATCACGTGGCTGATCATGCACTGATCACGTACTGATCATGCACTGATCACGTGACTGATCATGCACTGATCACGTGGCTGATCATGCACTGATCACGTGGCTGATCATGCACTGATCACCGTGACTGATCATGGACTGATCATGACTATCATGTACTGATCACGTGACATGCACTGATCACGTGACTGATCATGCACTGATCACGTGCTATCATGCACTGATCACGTGCCTCTGGAGGCAATAACAACGAGCTGAGTAGGCACTGAATCATGACAGTCATCATGCACTGATCATGGATCTCACTGTGGAATCATGCACTGATCACGCTGGCAATAATCACGCAGCTGATCATGCACTGAATTACGCAGCACAGCTGGCAACTGATCATGCAGATGACAGGCAGGAATCGTGCAGATCAGCTGATCAATTGATCATGCACATGAGCAGACAGATCACGCAGCTGATCATGCACTGATCACGTGACTGATCATGCACTGATCACGTGGCTGATCATGCACTGATCACGTGACTGATCATGCACTGATCACGTGGCTATCATGCACTGATCACGTGGCTGATCATGCACTGATCACGTGTCTGATCATGCACTGATCACGTGGCTGATCATGCACTGATCACGTGACTGATCATGCACTGATCACGTGGCTGATCATGCACTGATCACGTGGCTGATCATGCACTGATCACGTGGCTGATCACACACTGATCACGTGACTGATCATGCACTGATCACGTGCATCATGCACTGATCACGTGGCTGATCATGCACTGATCACGTAACTGATCATGCACTGATCACGTGGCTATCATGCACTGATCACGTGGCTGATCATGCAATGATCACGTGGCTACCATATACTGGTCACGTGACTGATCATGCACTGATCACGTAAATGATCATGCACTGATCACGTGACTGATCATGCACTGATCACGTGGCTGATCATGCACTGATCACGTGGCTATCATGCACTGATCACGTGGCTGATCATGCACTGATCACGTAGCAATCATGTACTGATCACGTGACTGATCATGCACTGATCACGATTGATCATGCACTGATCACGTGGCTGATCATGCACTGATCACGTGGCTGATCATGCACTGATCACGTGGCTGATCATGCACTGATCACGGCTGATCATGCACTGATCACGTGGCTATCATGCACTGATCACGTGGATACACATGCACTGATCACGTGGCTGATCATACACTGATCACGTGACTGATCATGCACTGATCACGTGGCTATCATGCACTGATCACGTGGCTGATCATGCACTGATCACGTAGCTATCATGCACTGATCACGTGGCTGATCATGCACTGATCACGGGACTGATCATGCACTGATCACGTGGCTGATCATGCACTGACACGTGACTATCATGCACTGATCACGTGACTGATCATGCACTGATCACGTGACTGATCATGCACTGATCACGTGACTGATCATGCACTGATCACGTGGCTGATCATGCACTGATCACGTGGCTGATCATGCACTGATCACGTGGCTGATCATGCACTGATCACGTGGCTGATCATGCACTGATCACGTGACTGATCATGCACTGATCACGTGACTGATCATGCACTGATCACGTGGCTGATCATGCACTGATCACGTGACTGATCATGCACTGATCACGTGACTGATCATGCACTGATCACGTGGCTATCATGCACTGATCACGTGGCTGATCATGCACTGATCACGTAGCTACCATGTACTGGTCACGTGACTGATCATGCACTGATCACGTGGCTGATCATGCACTGATCACGTGGCTGATCATGCACTGATCACGTGGCTGATCATGCACTGATCACGTGGCTATCATGCACTGATCACGTGAATGATCATGCACTGATCAGGTGACTGATCATGCACTGATCACGTGGCTGATCATGCACTGATCACGTGACTGATCATGCACTAATCACGTCTATATCATGCACTGATCACATGACTGCCCATGCACTGATCACGTGACTGATCATGCACTGATCACGTAATTATCATGCACTGATCACGTGGCTGATCATGCACTGATACCGTGACTGAGCATGGACTGATCACATGACTATCATGTAGTGATCACGTGACTTAATGGCGCTGATCATGTGACTGATCATGCGCTGATCATGTTTGCTATCATACACTGATCATGTGCCTCTGGAGGCAATAAACAAAGAGCTGAGTAGGCACGAATCATACAGTCAGCAGGCAATAATCATGGAACTCAGCTGTGAGGAATCATGCTGCTCAGCTGGCAATAATCAAGCAGCTGAGCAGGCAGGAATTACGCAGCACAGCTGGCAATTGTCAAGCAGATGACAGGCAGGAATCGTGCAGCTCAGCTGGCAATTGTCAAGCAGATGAGCAGACAGTAATCACGCAGCTCAGCAGGCCCTGATCACGTGACTGAGCATGCACTGTTCACGTGGCTGATCATACACTGATCACGTGATTGATCATGCACTGATCACTTGGATATCATGCACTGATCACGTGGCTGATCATACACTGTTCACGTGTCTGACCATGCACTGATCACGTGGCTGATCATACACTGCTCACGTAACTGATCATGCACTGATCACGTGGCTATCATGCACTGATCACGTGGCTGAACATGCACTGATCACGTGGCTGATCACACACCTGTCACGTGACATATCATGCACTGATCACGTGGCACTCATGCACTGATCACGTGGCTGATCATACACTGCTCACGTAACTCATCATGCACACATCACGTGGCTATCATGCACTGCTCACGTGGCTCGTCATGGAATGATCACGGCTACCATATACTGGTCACGTGACTGATCATGCACAGATCACGTAAATGATCATGCACTGTTCACGTGACTGATCATGTACTGATCACGTGACTGATCATGCACTGATCACGTGGCTATCACTGCTCACGTGGCTGATCATGCAACGATCACGTAGCAACCATGTACTGGTCACGTGACTGATCATGCACTGATCACGTAATTGATCCTGCACTGATCACGTGGCTCATCATGCACTGATCACGTGGCTGATCAGACATGTATCACGTGACTGATCATGCACTGATCACGTGACTGATCATGCACTGATCACGTGGCTATCATGCACTGATCACGTGGATATCATGCACTGATCACGTGGCTGATCACACATGTATCACGTGACTGATCATGCACTGATCACGTGGCTATCATGCACTGATCACGTGGCTGATCATGCACTGATCACGTAGCTATCATGCACTGATCACGTGGCTGATCATGCACTGATCACGTGGCTGATCATGCACTGATCACGTGGCTATCATGCACTGATCACGTGACTGATCATGCACTGATCACGTGGCTGATCATGCACTGATCACGTGACTGATCATGCACTGATCACGTGACTGATCATGCACTGATCATCATGGCTGATCATGCACTGATCACGTGGCTATCATGCACTGATCACGTGGCTGATCATGCACTGATCACGTGGCTATCATGCACTGATCACGTGACTGATCATGCACTGATCACGTGACTGATCATGCACTGATCACGTGGCTGATCATGCACTGATCACGTGGCTGATCATGCACTGATCACGTGACTGATCATGCACTGATCACGTGGCTATCATGCACTGATCACGTGGCTGATCATGCACTGATCACGTGCCTGATCATGCACTGATCACGTGGCTGATCATGCACTGATCACGTGACTGATCATGCACTGATCACGTGACTGATCATGCACTGATCACGTGGCTATCATGCACTGATCACGTGGCTGATCATGCATGATCACGCAGCTACCATGTACTGGTCACATGACTGATCATGCACTGATCACGTGACTGATCATGCACTGATCACGTGGCTATCATGCACTGATCACGTGGCTGATCATGCAATGATCATGTGGCTCACCACTGATCAGTGTCACGTGAATGATCATACACTGATCAGGTGACTGATCATGCACTGATCACGTGGCTATCATGCACTGATCACATGACTGATCATGCACTGATCACGTCTATGATCATGCACTGATCACGCACATGCACTGATCACGTGCATGATCGTGCACTAATCATGTGACAGATCATGCACTGATCACGTGGCTGATCATGCACTGATCACGTGACTGAGCATGCACTGATCACGTGACTGATCATGTACTGATCACGTGACTGATCATGCACTGATCATGTGACTATCATGCACTGATCACGTGGCTGATCATACACTGATCATGTGCCTCTCATGCACTGATCACGAGCTGATCATGCACTGACACATGACTGATCATGCACTGATCACGTGGAATCATGCACTGTCACGTGAATCATGCTGATCAGCTGGCACTAATCACGTGGCTGATCATGCAGGATCACGTGGCATCATGCACTGATCACGTGGCTGATCATGCACTGATCACAGGCACTGATCACGTGCTATCATGCACTGATCAATTGTCATGCACTGATCACGTGACTGATCATCACTGATCAGACTGATCATGCACTGATCACGTGGCTGATCATGCACTGATACACGTGACTGATCATGGACTGATCACATGACTATCATGCACTGATCACGTGACTTCATGCGCTGATCATGTGACTGATCATGCACTGATCATGTTTGCTATCATACACTGATCACGTGCCTCTGAGGCATAAACAAAGAGCTGAGTAGGCACGTCAACAGTCAGCAGGCAATAATCATGGAACTCACTGTGAGGAATCATGCTGCTCAGCTGGCTAATCAAGCACTGAGCAGGCAGGAATTACGCAGCACACTGGCTGTCAAGCAGATGACAGGCAGGAATCGTGCAGCTCAGCTGGCAATTGTCATGCACTGAGCACAGTAATGCAGCTCAGCAGGCCCTGATCACGTGACTCATCATGCACTGTTCACGTGGCTATCATGCACTGATCACGTGATTGATCATGCACTGATCACTTGGCTATCATGCACTGATCACGTGGCTGATCATGCACTGATCACGTGTCTGATCATGCACTGATCACGTGGCTGATCATACACTGATCACGTGACTGATCATGCACTGATCACGTGGCTATCATGCACTGATCACGTGGCTGATCATGCACTGATCACGTGGCTGACCATGTACTGTCACGTGACTGATCATGCACTGATCACGTGGATCATGCACTGATCACGTGGCTGATCATCACTGCTCACGTCATCATGATCACACATGTATCACGTGACTGATCATGCACTGATCACGTGACTGATCATGCACTGATCACGTGGCTATCATGCACTGATCACGTGGCTATCATGCACTGATCACGTGGCTGATCATGCACTGATCACGTAGCTATCATGCACTGATCACGTGACTGATCATGCACTGATCACGTGGCTGATCATGCACTGATCACGTGACTGATCATGCACTGATCACGTGGCTGATCATGCACTGATCACGCTGATCATGCACTGATCACGTGACTGATCATGCACTGATCACGTGGCTATCATGCACTGATCATCATGCACTGATCACGTGGCTGATCACACACGATCACGTGACTGATCATGCACTGATCACGTGGCTATCATGCACTGATCACGTGGCTGATCATGCACTGATCACGTAGCTACCATGCACTGATCACGTGACTGATCATGCACTGATCACGTGACTGATCATGCACTGATCACGTGACTGATCATGCACTGATCACGTGACTGATCATGCACTGATCACGTGACTGATCATGCACTGATCACGTGGCTATCATGCACTGATCACGTGGCTGATCATGCACTGATCACGCAGCTACCATGTACTGGTCACATGACTGATCATGCACTGATCACATAACTGATCATGCACTGATCACGTGGCTTATCATGCACTGATCATGTGACTGATCATGTGCTGATCATGTTTGGTGTCATACACTGATCATGTGCCTCTGGAGGCAATGAACAAAGAGCTGAGTAGGCAGGAATCAGTCAGCAGGCTATAATCATGGAACTCAGCTGTGAGAAATCATGCTGCTCAGCTGGCAATAATCAAGTAGATGAGCAGGCAGGAATTACGCAGCACAGCTGGCAATTGTCAAGCAGATGACAGGCAGGAATCGTGCAGCTCAGCTGGCAATTGTCAAGCAGATGAGCAGACAGTAATCACGCAGCTCAGCAGGCCCTGATCACGTGACTGAGCATGCACTGTTCACGTGGCTGATCACACACTGATCACGTGACTGATCATGCACTGATCACGTGGCTATCATGCACTGATCACGTGGCTGATCATACACTGATCACGGGACTGATCATGCACTGATCACGTGCTATCATGCACTGACTACATGACTGATCATGCACTGATCACGTGGCTGATCATGCACTGATCACGTGACTGATCATGCACTGATCACGTGACTGATCATGCACTGATCACGTGGCTGATCATGCACTGATCACGTGGCTATCATGCACTGATCACGTGGCTGATCATGCAATGATCACGTAGCTACCATGTACTGGTCACGTGACTGATCATGCACTGATCACGTAATTGATCATGCACTGATCACGTGGCTGATCATGCACTGATCACGTGGCTGATCATGCACTGATCACGTGACTGATCATGCACTGATCACGTGGCTATCATGCACTGATCACGTGGCTGATCATGCACTGATCACGTGGCTGATCATGCACTGATCACGTGGCTGATCATGCACTGATCACGTGACTGATCATGCACTGATCACGTGGCTATCATGCACTGCTCACGTGGCTGATCATGCAATGATCACGCAGCTACCATGTACTGGTCACATGACTGATCATGCACTGATCACGTGACTGATCATGCAGTGATCACGTGGCTATCATGCACTACTCACGTGGCTGATCATGCAATGATCATGTAGCTACCATGTACAGGTCACGTGAATGATCATACACCCATCAGGTGACTGATCATGCACTGATCACGTGGCTATCATGCACTGATCACGAGACTGATCATGCACTGATCACGTCTATATCATGCACTGATCACATGACTGCCCATGCACTGATCACGTGGATGATCATACACTAATCATGTGACAGATCATGCACTGATCACGTGGCTGATCATGCACTGATACCGTGACTGAGCATGGACTGATCACATGACTATCATGTAGTGATCACGTGACTTAATGGCGCTG
Organism: Bos javanicus; assembly: GCF_032452875.1. Taxonomy (NCBI): domain Eukaryota; kingdom Metazoa; phylum Chordata; class Mammalia; order Artiodactyla; family Bovidae; genus Bos; species Bos javanicus. The sequence goes on along the minus strand of NW_026893750.1, from coordinate 97,894 downwards.
ATCATGTGACTGATCATGCGCTGATCATGTTTGCTATCATACACTGATCATGTGCCTCTGGAGGCAATAAACAAAGAGCTGAGTAGGCACGAATCAAACAGTCAGCAGGCAATAATCATGGAACTCAGCTGTGAGGAATCATGCTGCTCAGCTGGCAATAATCAAGCAGCTGAGCAGGCAGGAATTACGCAGCACAGCTGGCAATTGTCAAGCAGATGACAGGCAGGAATCGTGCAGCTCAGCTGGCAATTGTCAAGCAGATGAGCAGACAGTAATCACGCAGCTCAGCAGGCCCTGATCACGTGACTGAGCATGCACTGTTCACGTGGCTGATCATACACTGATCACGTGATTGATCATGCACTGATCACTTGGATATCATGCACTGATCACGTGGCTGATCATACACTGTTCACGTGTCTGACCATGCACTGATCACGTGGCTGATCATACACTGCTCACGTAACTGATCATGCACTGATCACGTGGCTATCATGCACTGATCACGTGGCTGAACATGCACTGTTCACGTGGCTGATCACACACCTGTCACGTGACATATCATGCACTGATCACGTGGCAATCATGCACTGATCACGTGGCTGATCATACACTGCTCACGTAACTCATCATGCACACATCACGTGGCTATCATGCACTGCTCACGTGGTTCGTCATGGAATGATCACGAAGCTACCATATACTGGTCACGTGACTGATCATGCACAGATCACGTAAATGATCATGCACTGTTCACGTGACTGATCATGTACTGATCACGTGACTGATCATGCACTGATCACGTGGCTATCATGCTCTGCTCACGTGGCTGATCATGCAACGATCACGTAGCAACCATGTACTGGTCACGTGACTGATCATGCACTGATCACGTAATTGATCCTGCACTGATCACGTGGCTCATCATGCACTGATCACGTGGCTGATCACACACGTATCACGTGACTGATCATGCACTGATCACGTGACTGATCATGCACTGATCACGTGGCTATCATGCACTGATCACGTGGATATCATGCACTGATCACGTGGCTGATCACACATGATCACGTGACTGATCATGCACTGATCACGTGACTGATCATGCACTGATCACGTGGCTGATCATGCAATGATCACGCAGCTACCATGTACTGGTCACATGACTGATCATGCACTGATCACGTAATTGATCATGCACTGATCACGTGGCTTATCATGCACTGATCATGTGACTGATCATGTGCTGATCATGTTTGGTGTCACACACTGATCATGTGCCTCTGGAGGCAATGAACATAGAGCTGAGTAGGCAGGAATCAGTCAGCAGGCTATAATCATGGAACTCAGCTCTGAGAAATCATGCTGCTCAGCTGGCAATAATCAAGCAGCTGAGCAGGCAGGAATTACGCAGCACAGCTGGCAATTGTCAAGCAGATGACAGGCAGGAATCGTGCAGCTCAGCTGGCAATTGTCAAGCAGATGAGCAGACAGTAATCACGCAGCTCAGCAGGCCCTGATCACGTGACTGAGCATGCACTGTTCACGTGGCTGATCACACACTGATCACGTGACTGATCATGCACTGATCACGTGACTGATCATGCACTGATCACGTGGCTATCATGCACTGATCACGTGGCTGATCATACACTGATCACGGGACTGATCATGCACTGATCACGGGCTATCATGCACTGACTACGTGACTGACATGCACTGATCACGTGGCTGATCATGCACTGATCACGTGACTGATCATGCACTGATCACGTGACTGATCATGCACTGATCACGTGGCTGATCATGCACTGATCACGTGGCTATCATGCACTGATCACGTGGCTGATCATGCAATGATCACGTAGCTACCATGTACTGGTCACGTGACTGATCATGCACTGATCACGTAATTGATCATGCACTGATCACGTGGCTGATCATGCACTGATCACGTGACTGATCATGCACTGATCACGTGACTGATCATGCACTGATCACGTGGCTATCATGCACTGATCACGTGGCTGATCATGCACTGATCACGTGCCTGATCATGCACTGATCACGTGGCTGATCATGCACTGATCACGTGACTGATCATGCACTGATCACGTGGCTGATCATGCACTGATCACGTGACTGATCATGCACTGATCACGTGACTGATCATGCACTGATCACGTGGCTATCATGCACTGCTCACGTGGCTGATCATGCATGATCACGCAGCTACCATGTACTGGTCACATGACTGATCATGCACTGATCACGTGACTGATCATGCAGTGATCACGTGGCTATCATGCACTACTCACGTGGCTGATCATGCAATGATCATGTAGCTACCATGTACAGGTCACGTGAATGATCATACACCCATCAGGTGACTGATCATGCACTGATCACGTGGCTATCATGCACTGATCACGAGACTGATCATGCACTGATCACGTCTATATCATGCACTGATCACATGACTGCCCATGCACTGATCACGTGGATGATCATACACTAATCATGTGACAGATCATGCACTGATCACGTGGCTGATCATGCACTGATACCGTGACTGAGCATGGACTGATCACATGACTATCATGTAGTGATCACGTGACTTAATGGCGCTGATCATGTGACTGATCATGCGCTGATCATGTTTGCTATCATACACTGATCATGTGCCTCTGGAGGCAATAAACAAAGAGCTGAGTAGGCACGAATCAAACAGTCAGCAGGCAATAATCATGGAACTCAGCTGTGAGGAATCATGCTGCTCAGCTGGCAATAATCAAGCAGCTGAGCAGGCAGGAATTACGCAGCACAGCTGGCAATTGTCAAGCAGATGACAGGCAGGAATCGTGCAGCTCAGCTGGCAATTGTCAAGCAGATGAGCAGACAGTAATCACGCAGCTCAGCAGGCCCTGATCACGTGACTGAGCATGCACTGTTCACGTGGCTGATCATACACTGATCACGTGATTGATCATGCACTGATCACTTGGATATCATGCACTGATCACGTGGCTGATCATACACTGTTCACGTGTCTGATCATGCACTGATCACGTGGCTATCATGCACTGATCACGTGGCTGAACATGCACTGATCACGTGGCTGATCACACACCTGTCACGTGACATATCATGCACTGATCACGTGGCACTCATGCACTGATCACGTGGCTGATCATACACTGCTCACGTAACTCATCATGCACACATCACGTGGCTATCATGCACTGCTCACGTGGCTCGTCATGGAATGATCACGAAGCTACCATATACTGGTCACGTGACTGATCATGCACTGATCACGTAAATGATCATGCACTGTTCACGTGACTGATCATGTACTGATCACGTGACTGATCATGCACTGATCACGTGGCTATCATGCTCTGCTCACGTGGCTGATCATGCAACGATCACGTAGCAACCATGTACTGGTCACGTGACTGATCATGCACTGATCACGTAATTGATCCTGCACTGATCACGTGGCTCATCATGCACTGATCACGTGGCTGATCACACACGTATCACGTGACTGATCATGCACTGATCACGTGACTAATCATGCACTGATCACGTGGCTATCATGCACTGATCACGTGGATATCATGCACTGATCACGTGGCTGATCATGCATGATCACGTGACTGATCATGCACTGATCACGTGGCTATCATGCACTGATCACGTGGCTGATCATGCACTGATCACGTACTATCATGTACTGGTCACGTGACTATCATGCACTGATCACGTGGCTGATCATGCACTGATCACGTGACTGATCATGCACTGATCACGTGGCTGATCATGCACTGATCACGTGACTGATCATGCACTGATCACGTGACTGATCATGCACTGATCACGTGGCTATCATGCACTGATATCATGCACTGATCACGTGGATGATCACACGATCATGTGACTGATCATGCACTGATCACGTGGCTATCATGCACTGATCACGTGGCTGATCATGCAATGATCACGTAGCTACCATGTACTGTCACGTGACTGATCATGCACTGATCACGTGGCTGATCATGCACTGATCACGTGACTGATCATGCACTGATCACGTGGCTGATCATGCACTGATCACGTGGCTATCATGCACTGATCACGTGGCTGATCATGCACTGATCACGTAGCTATCATGCACTGATCACGTGACTGATCATGCACTGATCACGTGATTGATCATGCACTGATCACGTGACTGATCATGCACTGATCACGTGACTGATCATGCACTGATCACGTGGCTGATCATGCACTGATACCGTGACTGAGCATGGACTGATCACATGACTATCATGTAGTGATCACGTGACTTAATGGCGCTGATCATGTGACTGATCATGCGCTGATCATGTTTGCTATCATACACTGATCATGTGCCTCTGGAGGCAATAAACAAAGAGCTGAGTAGGCACGAATCAAACAGTCAGCAGGCAATAATCATGGAACTCAGCTGTGAGGAATCATGCTGCTCAGCTGGCAATAATCAAGCAGCTGAGCAGGCAGGAATTACGCAGCACAGCTGGCAATTGTCAAGCAGATGACAGGCAGGAATCGTGCAGCTCAGCTGGCAATTGTCAAGCAGATGAGCAGACAGTAATCACGCAGCTCAGCAGGCCCTGATCACGTGACTGAGCATGCACTGTTCACGTGGCTGATCATACACTGATCACGTGATTGATCATGCACTGATCACTTGGATATCATGCACTGATCACGTGGCTGATCATACACTGTTCACGTGTCTGACCATGCACTGATCACGTGGCTGATCATACACTGCTCACGTAACTGATCATGCACTGATCACGTGGCTATCATGCACTGATCACGTGGCTGAACATGCACTGTTCACGTGGCTGATCACACACCTGTCACGTGACATATCATGCACTGATCACGTGGCACTCATGCACTGATCACGTGGCTGATCATACACTGCTCACGTAACTCATCATGCACACATCACGTGGCTATCATGCACTGCTCACGTGGTTCGTCATGGAATGATCACGTGGCTACCATATACTGGTCACGTGACTGATCATGCACAGATCACGTAAATGATCATGCACTGTTCACGTGACTGATCATGTACTGATCACGTGACTGATCATGCACTGATCACGTGGCTATCATGCTCTGCTCACTTGGCTGATCATGCAACGATCACGTAGCAACCATGTACTGGTCACGTGACTGATCATGCACTGATCACGTAATTGATCCTGCACTGATCACGTGGCTCATCATGCACTGATCACGTGGCTGATCGCACACGTATCACGTGACTGATCATGCACTGATCACGTGACTAATCATGCACTGATCACGTGGCTATCATGCACTGATCACGTGGATATCATGCACTGATCACGTGGCTGATCACACATGATCACGTGACTGATCATGCACTGATCACGTGGCTATCATGCACTGATCACGTGGCTGATCATGCACTGATCACGTAGCTACCATGTACTGGTCACGTGACTGATCATGCACTGATCACGTGGCTGATCATGCACTGATCACGTGACTGATCATGCACTGATCACGTGGCTGATCATGCACTGATCACGTGGCTGATCATGCACTGATCACGTGAATGATCATGCACTGATCACGTGGCTATCATGCACTGATATGCACTGATCACGTGGCTGATCACACACTGATCACGTGACTGATCATGCACTGATCACGTGGCTATCATGCACTGATCACGTGGCTGATCATGCAATGATCACGAGCTACCATGCACTGGTCACGTGACTGATCATGCACTGATCACGTGGCTGATCATGCACTGATCACGTGGCTGATCATGCACTGATACCGTGACTGAGCATGGACTGATCACATGACTATCATGTAGTGATCACGTGACTTAATGGCGCTGATCATGTGACTGATCATGATCTGATCATGTTTGCTATCATACACTGATCATGTGCCTCTGGAGGCAATAAACAAAGAGCTGAGTAGGCACGAATCATACAGTCAGCAGGCAATAATCATGGGACTCAACTGTGAGGAATCATGCTGCTCAGCTGGCAATAATCAAGCAGCTGAGCAGGCAGGAATTACGCAGCACAGCTGGCAATTGTCAAGCAGATGACAGGCAGGAATCGTGCAGCTCAGCTGGCAATTGTCAAGCAGATGAGCAGACAGTAATCACGCAGCTCAGCAGGCCCTGATCACGTGACTGAGCATGCACTGTTCACGTGGCTGATCATACACTGATCACGTGATTGATCATGCACTGATCACTTGGATATCATGCACTGATCACGTGGCTGATCATACACTGTTCACGTGTCTGACCATGCACTGATCACGTGGCTGATCATACACTGCTCACGTAACTGATCATGCACTGATCACGTGGCTATCATGCACTGATCACGTGGCTGAACATGCACTGTTCACGTGGCTGATCACACACCTGTCACGTGACATATCATGCACTGATCACGTGGCACTCATGCACTGATCACGTGGCTGATCATACACTGCTCACGTAACTCATCATGCACACATCACGTGGCTATCATGCACTGCTCACGTGGCTCGTCATGGAATGATCACGTAGCTACCATATACTGGTCACGTGACTGATCATGCACAGATCACGTAAATGATCATGCACTGTTCACGTGACTGATCATGTACTGATCGCGTGACTGATCATGCACTGATCACGTGGCTATCATGCTCTGCTCACGTGGCTGATCATGCAACGATCACGTAGCAACCATGTACTGGTCACGTGACTGATCATGCACTGATCACGTAATTGATCCTGCACTGATCACGTGGCTCATCATGCACTGATCACGTGGCTGATCACACACGTATCACGTGACTGATCATGCACTGATCACGTGACTAATCATGCACTGATCACGTGGCTATCATGCACTGATCACGTGGATATCATGCACTGATCACGTGGCTGATCACACATGTATCACGTGACTGATCATGCACTGATCACGTGGCTATCATGCACTGATCACGTGGCTGATCATGCACTGATCACGTAGCTATCATGCACTGATCACGTGGCTGATCATGCACTGATCACGTGACTGATCATGCACTGATCACGGGCTATCATGCATTGACTCATGACTGACATGCACTGATCACGTGGCTGATCATGCACTGATCACGTGACTGATCATGCACTGATCACGTGACTGATCATGCACTGATCACGTGGCTGATCATGCACTGATCACGTGGCTATCATGCACTGATCACGTGGCTGATCATGCACTGATCACGTAGCTACCATGCACTGGTCACGTGACTGATCATGCACTGATCACGTAACTGATCATGCACTGATCACGTGGCTGATCATGCACTGATCACGTGGCTGATCATGCACTGATCACGTGACTGATCATGCACTGATCACGTGGCTATCATGCACTGATCACGTGGCTGATCATGCACTGATCACGTGACTGATCATGCACTGATCACGTGGCTGATCATGCACTGATCACGTGACTGATCATGCACTGATCACGTGGCTATCATGCACTGATCACGTGACTGATCATGCACTGATCACGTGACTGATCATGCACTGATCACGTGGCTATCATGCACTGATCACGTGGCTGATCATGCACTGATCACGTGACTGATCATGCACTGATCACGTGGCTGATCATGCACTGATCACGTGACTGATCATGCACTGATCACGTGACTATCATGCACTGATCACGTGGCTATCATGCACTGATCACGTGGCTGATCATGCACTGATCACGTGCCTGATCATGCACTGATCACGTGGCTGATCATGCACTGATCACGTGGCTGATCATGCACTGATCACGTGACTGATCATGCACTGATCACGTGACTGATCATGCACTGATCACGTGGCTTATCATGCACTGATCATGTGACTGATCATGCGCTGATCATGTTTGGTGTCATACACTGATCATGTGCCTCTGGAGGCAATGAACAAAGAGCTGAGTAGGCAGGAATCAGTCAGCAGGCTATAATCATGGAACTCAGCTCTGAGAAATCATGCTGCTCAGCTGGCAATAATCAAGCAGATGAGCAGGCAGGAATTATGCAGCACAGCTGGCAATTGTCAAGCAGATGACAGGCAGGAATCATGCAGCTCAGCTGGCAATTGTCAAGCAGATGAGCAGACAGTAATCACGCAGCTCAGCAGGCCCTGATCACGAGACTGAGCATGCACTGTTCACGTGGCTGATCACACACTGATCACGTGACTGATCATGCACTGATCACGTGGCTATCATGCACTGATCACGTGACTGATCATGCACTGATCACGTAATTGATCATGCACTGATCACGTGGCTATCATGCACTGATCACGTGGCTGATCATGCACTGATCACGTGGCTATCATGCACTGATCACGTGGCTGATCATGCACTGATCACGTAGCTATCATGCACTGATCACGTGGCTGATCATGCACTGATCACGTGACTGATCATGCACTGATCACGTGACTGATCATGCACTGATCACGTGGCTATCATGCACTGATCACGTGGCTGATCATGCACTGATCACGTGCCTGATCATGCACTGATCACATGACTGATCATGCACTGATCACGTGACTGATCATGCACTGATCACGTGGCTATCATGCACTATCACGTGGCTGATCATGCACTGATCACGTAGCTACCATGTACTGGTCACGTGACTGATCATGCACTGATCACGTGACTGATCATGCACTGATCACGTGGCTGATCATGCACTGATCACGTGACTGATCATGCACTGATCACGTGACTGATCATGCACTGATCACGTGGCTATCATGCACTGATCACGTGGCTGATCATGCACTGATCACGTGACTGATCATGCACTGATCACGTGACTGATCATGCACTGATCACGTGGCTATCATGCACTGATCACGTGGCTGATCATGCACTGATCACGTAGCTACCATGTACTGATCACGTGACTGATCATGCACTGATCACGTAATTGATCATGCACTGATCACGTGGCTGATCATGCACTGATCACGTGGCTGATCACACATGATCACGTGACTGATCATGCACTGATCACGTGGCTGATCATGCACTGATCACGTGGCTATCATGCACTGATCACGTGGCTATCATGCACTGATCACGTGGCTGATCATGCACTGATCACGTAGCTATCATGCACTGGTCACGTGACTGATCATGCACTGATCACGTGACTGATCATGCACTGATCACGTGGCTGATCATGCACTGATCACGTGGCTGATCACACACGATCACGTGACTGATCATGCACTGATCACGTGCTGATCATGCACTGATCACGTGGCTATCATGCACTGATCACGTGGCTATCATGCACTGATCACGTGGCTGATCACACTGATCACGTGACTGATCATGCACTGATCACGTGGCTATCATGCACTGATCACGTGGCTATCATGCACTGATCACGTGGCTGATCATGCACTGATCACGTAGCTACCATGCACTGATCACGTGACTGATCATGCACTGATCACGTAACTGATCATGCACTGATCACGTGGCTTATCATGCACTGATCATGTGACTGATCATGCGCTGATCATGTTTGCTATCATACACTGATCATGTGCCTCTGGAGGCAATGAACAAAGAGCTGAGTAGGCAGGAATCAGTCAGCAGGCAATAATCATGGAACTCAGCTGTGAGAAATCATGCTGCTCAGCTGGCAATAATCAAGTAGCTGAGCAGGCAGGAATTACGCAGCACAGCTGGCAATTGTCAAGCAGATGACAGGCAGGAATCGTGCAGCTCAGCTGGCAATTGTCAAGCAGATGAGCAGACAGTAATCACGCAGCTCAGCAGGCCCTGATCACGTGACTGAGCATGCACTGTTCACGTGGCTGATCACACACTGATCACGTGACTAATCATGCACTGATCACGTGGCTATCATGCACTGATCACGTGGCTGATCATACACTGATCACGTGGCTGATCATGCACTGATCACGTGGCTGATCATGCACTGATCACGTGACTGATCATGCACTGATCACGTGGCTGATCATGCACTGATCACGTGGCTATCATGCACTGATCACGTGGCTGATCATGCACTGATCACGTAGCTACTATATACTGATCACGTGACTGATCATGCACTGATCACGTGGCTGATCATGCACTGATCACGTGACTGATCATGCACTGATCACGTGACTGATCATGCACTGATCACGTGGCTGATCATGCACTGATCACGTAGCAACCATGTACTGGTCACGTGACTGATCATGCACTGATCACGTAATTGATCATGCACTGATCACGTGACTGATCATGCACTGATCACGTGGCTGATCATGCACTGATCACGTGACTGATCATGCACTGATCACGTGGCTATCATGCACTGATCACGTGGCTATCATGCACTGATCACGTGGATATCATGCACTGATCACGTGGCTGATCATGCACTGATCACGTGACTGATCATGCACTGATCACGTGGCTATCATGCACTGATCACGTGGCTGATCATGCACTGATCACGTAGCTACCATGCACTGATCACGTGACTGATCATGCACTGATCACGTGGCTATCATGCACTGATCACGTGGCTGATCATGCACTGATCACGGGACTGATCATGCACTGATCACGGGCTATCATGCACTGACACATGACTGATCATGCACTGATCACGTGGCTGATCATGCACTGATCACGTGACTGATCATGCACTGATCACGTGACTGATCATGCACTGATCACGTGGCTGATCATGCACTGATCACGTGGCTGATCATGCACTGATCACGTGGCTGATCATGCACTGATCACGTGACTGATCATGCACTGATCACGTGGCTGATCATGCACTGATCACGTGGCTGATCATGCACTGATCATGTAGCTATCATGTACTGATCACGTGACTGATCATGCACTGATCACGTGACTGATCATGCACTGATCACGTGGCTGATCATGCACTGATCACGTGGCTGATCATGCACTGATCACGTGACTGATCATGCACTGATCACGTGGCTGATCATGCACTGATCACGTGACTGATCATGCACTGATCACGTGGCTATCATGCACTGATCACGTGGCTGATCATGCACTGATCACGTAGCTACCATGCACTGATCACGTGACTGATCATGCACTGATCACGTGACTGATCATGCACTGATCACGTGGCTGATCATGCACTGATCACGTGACTGATCATGCACTGATCACGTGGCTGATCATGCACTGATCACGTGGCTGATCATGCACTGATCACGTGGCTGATCATGCACTGATCACGTGACTGATCATGCACTGATCACGTGATTGATCATGCACTGATCACGTGGCTGATCATGCACTGATCACGTGACTGATCATGCACTGATCACGTGACTGATCATGCACTGATCACGTGGCTATCATGCACTGATCACGTGGCTGATCATGCAATGATCACGTAGCTACCATGCACTGGTCACGTGACTGATCATGCACTGATCACGTGACTGATCATGCACTGATCACGTGACTGATCATGCACTGATCACGTGACTGATCATGCACTGATCACGTGGCTACCATGCACTGATCACGTGGCTGATCATGCACTGATCACGTAGCAACCATGTACTGGTCACGTGACTGATCATGCACTGATCACGTAATTGATCATGCACTGATCACGTGGCTGATCATGCACTGATCACGTGACTGATCATGCACTGATCACGTGACTGATCATGCACTGATCACGTGGCTATCATGCACTGATCACGTGGCTGATCATGCACTGATCACGTGACTGATCATGCACTGATCACGTGACTGATCATGCACTGATCACGTGGCTATCATGCACTGATCACGTGGCTATCATGCACTGATCACGTGGCTGATCATGCACTGATCACGTGACTGATCATGCACTGATCACGTGGTATCATGCACTGATCACGTGGCTGATCATGCACTGATCACGTGGCTGATCATGCACTGATCACGTGGCTGATCATGCACTGATCACGTAACTGATCATGCACTGATCACGTGGCTATCATGCACTGATCACGTGGCTGATCATGCACTGATCACGTGGATATCATGCACTGATCACGTGGCTGATCATACACTATCACGTGACTGATCATGCACTGATCACGTGGCTGATCATGCACTGATCACGTGACTGATCATGCACTGATCACGTGACTGATCATGCACTGATCACGTGGCTATCATGCATTGATCATGTGATTCATCATGTGCTGATCATGTTTGGTGTCATACACTGATCATGTGCCTCTGGAGGCAATGAACAAAGAGCTGAGAAGGCAGGAATCAGTAGGCAATAATCATGGAACTCAGCTCTGAGAAATCATGCTGCTCAGCTGGCAATAATCAAGTAGATGAGCAGGCAGGAATTACGCAGCACAGTGGCAATTGTCAAGGAGATGACAGGCAGGAATCGTGCAGCTCAGCTGGCAATTGTCAAGCAGATGAGCAGACAGTAATCACGCAGCTCAGCAGGCCCTGATCACGTGACTGAGCATGCACTGTTCACGTTGCTGATCATACACTGATCACGTGGCTGATCATGCACTGATCACGTGGCTGATCATGCACTGATCACGTGACTGATCATGCACTGATCACGTAATTGTCATGCACTGATCACGTGGCTGATCATGCACTGATCACGTGGCTGATCATGCACTGATCACGTGACTGATCATGCACTGATCACGTGGCTATCATGCACTGATCACGTGGCTGATCATGCACTGATCACGGGACTGATCATGCACTGATCACGGGCTATCATGCACTGATACATGACTGATCATGCACTGATCACGTGCTGATCATGCACTGATCACGTGGCTATCATGCACTGATCACGTGGCTGATCATGCACTGATCACGTGACTGATCATGCACTGATCACGTGGCTGATCATGCACTGATCACGTGACTGATCATGCACTGATCACGTGGCTATCATGCACTGATCACGTGGCTGATCATGCACTGATCACGTGGCTGATCATGCACTGATCACGTGACTGATCATGCACTGATCACGTGACTGATCATGCACTGATCACGTGGCTGATCATGCACTGATCACGTGGCTGATCATGCACTGATCACGTGGCTGATCATGCACTGATCACGTGGCTGATCATGCACTGATCACGTGGCTGATCATGCACTGATCACGTGACTGATCATGCACTGATCACGTGACTGATCATGCACTGATCACGTGGCTTATCATGCATTGATCATGTGACTGATCATGCGCTGATCATGTTTGGTATCATACACTGATCATGTGCCTCTGGAGGCAATGAACAAAGAGCTGAGTAGGCACGAATCAGTCAGCAGGCTATAATCATGGAACTCAGCTGTGAGAAATCATGCTGCTCAGCTGGCAATAATCAAGCAGATGAGCAGGCAGGAATTATGCAGCACAGCTGGCAATTGTCAAGCAGATGACAGGCAGGAATCGTGCAGCTCAGCTGGCAATTGTCAAGCAGATGAGCAGACAGTAATCACGCAGCTCAGCAGGCCCTGAACACGTGACTGAGCATGCACTGTTCACGTGGCTGATCATACACTGATCACGTGACTGATCATGCACTGATCACGTGGCTATCATGCACTGATCACGTGACTGATCATGCACTGATCACGTAACTGTCATGCACTGATCACGTGGCTATCATGCACTGATCACGTGGCTGATCATGCACTGATCACGTGACTGATCATGCACTGATCACGTGGCTATCATGCACTGATCACGTGGCTGATCATGCACTGATCACGGGACTGATCATGCACTGATCACGGCGGTATCATGCATTGACTACATGACTCACATGCACTGATCACGTGGATGATCATGCACTGATCACGTGACTGATCATGCACTGATCACGTGACTGATCATGCACTGATCACGTGGCTGATCATGCACTGATCACGTGGCTATAATGCACTTATCACGTGGCTGATCATGCACTGATCACGTAGCTACCATGTACTGGTCACGTGACTGATCATGCACTGATCACGTAATTGATCATGCACTGATCACGTGGCTGATCATGCACTGATCACGTGGCTGATCACACACGATCACGTGACTGATCATGCACTGATCACGTGGCTATCATGCACTGATCACGTGGCTATCATGCACTGATCACGTGGACATCATGCACTGATCACGTGGCTGATCACACATGATCACGTGACTGATCATGCACTGATCACGTGGCTGATCATGCACTGATCACGTGGCTATCATGCACTGATCACGTGACTGATCATGCACTGATCACGTGACTGATCATGCACTGATCACGTGACTGATCATGCACTGATCACGTGGCTGATCATGCACTGATCACGTGGCTGATCATGCACTGATCACGTGGCTGATCATGCACTGATCACGTAACTGATCATGCACTGATCACGTGGCTGATCATGCACTGATCACGTGGCTGATCATGCACTGATCACGTAGCTATCATGCACTGATCACGTGACTGATCATGCACTGATCACGTGACTGATCATGCACTGATCACGTGGCTGATCATGCACTGATCACGTGGCTGATCATGCACTGATCACGTGACTGATCATGCACTGATCACGTGGCTGATCATGCACTGATCACGTGACTGATCATGCACTGATCACGTGGCTATCATGCACTGATCACTGGCTGATCATGCACTGATCACGTAGCTATCATGCACTGATCACGTGACTGATCATGCACTGATCACGTAATTGATCATGCACTGATCAGTGACTGATCATGCACTGATCACGTGACTGATCATGCACTGATCACGTGACTGATCATGCACTGATCACGTGGCTATCATGCACTGATCACGTGGCTGATCATGCACTGATCACGTAGCTACCATGCACTGATCACGTGACTGATCATGCACTGATCACGTAATTGATCATGCACTGATCACGTGGCTGATCATGCACTGATCACGTGGCTGATCATGCACTGATCACGTGACTGATCATGCACTGATCACGTGACTGATCATGCACTGATCACGTGGCTATCATGCACTGATCACGTGGCTGATCATGCACTGATCACGTGGCTGATCATGCACTGATCACATGACTGATCATGCACTGATCACGTGACTGATCATGCACTGATCACGTGGCTATCATGCACTGATCACGTGGCTGATCATGCACTGATCACGTAGCTACCATGTACTGGTCAGTGACTGATCATGCACTGATCACGTGACTGATCATGCACTGATCACGTGGCTGATCATGCACTGATCACGTGACTGATCATGCACTGATCACGTGACTGATCATGCACTGATCACGTGGCTATCATGCACTGATCACGTGGCTGATCATGCACTGATCACGTGACTGATCATGCACTGATCACGTGACTGATCATGCACTGATCACGTGGCTATCATGCACTGATCACGTGGCTGATCATGCACTGATCACGTAGCTACCATGTACTGGTCACGTGACTGATCATGCACTGATCACGTGCCTGATCATGCACTGATCACGTGACTGATCATGCACTGATCACGTGACTGATCATGCACTGATCACGTGGCTATCATGCACTGATCACGTGGCTGATCATGCACTGATCACGTGGCTGATCATGCACTGATCACGTGACTGATCATGCACTGATCACGTGACTGATCATGCACTGATCACGTGCAATCATGCACTGATCACGTGGCTGATCATGCACTGATCACGTGGCTATCATGCACTGATCACGTGGCTGATCATGCACTGATACCGTGACTGAGCATGGACTGATCACATGACTATCATGTAGTGATCACGTGACTTAATGGCGCTGATCATGTGACTGATCATGCACTGATCATGTTTGCTATCATACACTGATCATGTGCCTCTGGAGGCAATAAACAAAGAGCTGAGTAGGCATGAATCAAACAGTCAGCAGGCAATAATCATGGAACTCAGCTGTGAGGAATCATGCTGCTCAGCTGGCAATAATCAAGCAGATGACAGGCAGGAATCATGCAGCTCAGCTGGCAATTGTCAAGCAGATGAGCAGACAGTAATCACGCAGCTCAGCAGGCCTGATCACGTGACTGAGCATGCACTGTTCACGTGGCTGATCATACACTGATCACGTGATTGATCATGCACTGATCACGTGGATATCATGCACTGATCACGTGGCTGATCATACACTGATCACGTGTCTGACCATGCACTGATCACGTGGCTGATCATACACTGATCACGTAACTGATCATGCACTGATCACGTGGCTGATCATGCACTGATCACGTGGCTGATCATGCACTGATCACGTGACTGATCATGCACTGATCACGTGACTGATCATGCACTGATCACGTGGCTATCATGCACTGATCACGTGGCTGATCATGCACTGATCACGCAGCTACCATGCACTGGTCACGTGACTGATCATGCACTGATCACGTACTTGATCATGCACTGATCACGTGGCTTATCATGCACTGATCATGTGACTGATCATGTGCTGATCATGTTTGGTGTCATACACTGATCATGTGCCTCTGGAGGCAATGAACAAAGAGCTGAGTAGGCAGGAATCAGTCAGCAGGCTATAATCATGGAACTCAGCTCTGAGAAATCATGCTGCTCAGCTGGCAATAATCAAGTAGCTGAGCAGGCAGGAATTATGCAGCACAGGTGGCAATTGTCAAGGAGATGACAGGCAGGAATCGTGCAGCTCAGCTGGCAATTGTCAAGCAGATGAGCAGACAGTAATCACGCAGCTCAGCAGGCCCTGATCACGTGACTGAGCATGCACTGTTCACGTGGCTGATCACACACTATCACGTGAATGATCATGCACTGATCACGTGGCTATCATGCACTGATCACGTGACTGATCATGCACTGATCACGTAATTGTCATGCACTGATCACGTGGCTATCATGCACTGATCACGTGGCTGATCATGCACTGATCACGTGACTGATCATGCACTGATCACGTGGCTATCATGCACTGATCACGTGGCTGATCATACACTGATCACGGGACTGATCATGCACTGATCACGGCGCTATCATGCATTGATACATGACTCACATGCACTGATCACGTGGATGATCATGCACTGATCACGTGACTGATCATGCACTGATCACGTGACTGATCATGCACTGATCACGTGGCTGATCATGCACTGATCACGTGGCTATCATGCACTGATCACGTGGCTGATCATGCACTGATCACGTAGCTATCATGTACTGATCACGTGACTGATCATGCACTGATCACGTGATTGATCATGCACTGATCACGTGGCTGATCATGCACTGATCACGTGACTGATCATGCACTGATCACGTGACTGATCATGCACTGATCACGTGACTGATCATGCACTGATCACGTGGCTATCATGCACTGATCACGTGGCTATCATGCACTGATCACGTGGCTGATCATGCACTGATCACGTAGCTACCATGCACTGATCACGTGACTGATCATGCACTGATCACGTGGCTGATCATGCACTGATCACGTGACTGATCATGCACTGATCACGTGACTGATCATGCACTGATCACGTGACTGATCATGCACTGATCACGTGGCTATCATGCACTGATCACGTGGCTGATCATGCACTGATCACGTGGCTGATCATGCACTGATCACGTGACTGATCATGCACTGATCACGTGGCACTCATGCACTGATCACGTGGCTGATCATACACGGCTCACGTAACTGATCATGCACTGATCACGTGGCTATCATGCACTGATCACGTGGCTGATCATGCACTGATCACGTAGCTACCATGCACTGATCACGTGACTGATCATGCACTGATCACGTAAATGATCATGCACTGATCACGTGACTGATCATGCACTGATCACGTGACTGATCATGCACTGATCACGTGGCTATCATGCACTGATCACGTGGTGATCATGCACTGATCACGTAGCAACCATGTACTGGTCACGTGACTGATCATGCACTGATCACGTAATTGATCATGCACTGATCACGTGACTGATCATGCACTGATCACGTGGCTGATCATGCACTGATCACGTGACTGATCATGCACTGATCACGTGGCTATCATGCACTGATCACGTGGCTGATCATGCACTGATCACGTAGCTATCATGCACTGATCACGTGACTGATCATGCACTGATCACGTGACTGATCATGCACTGATCACGTGGCTGATCATGCACTGATCACGTGACTGATCATGCACTGATCACGTGACTGATCATGCACTGATCACGTGGCTATCATGCACTGATCACGTGGCTGATCATGCACTGATCACGTGGCTATCATGCACTGATCACGTGACTGATCATGCACTGATCACGTAACTGATCATGCACTGATCACGTGGCTGATCATGCACTGATCACGTGACTGATCATGCACTGATCACGTGGCTATCATGCACTACTCACGTGGCTGATCATGCAATGATCATGTCGCTACCATGTACAGGTCACGTGAATGATCATACACCCATCAGGTGACTGATCATGCACTGATCACGTGGCTATCATGCACTGATCACGAGACTGATCATGCACTGATCACGTCTAATCATGCACTGATCACATGACTGCCCATGCACTGATCACGTGGATGATCATGCACTAATCATGTGACAGATCATGCACTGATCACGTGGCTGATCATGCACTGATACCGTGACTGAGCATGGACTGATCACATGACTATCATGTAGTGATCACGTGACTTAATGGCGCTGATCATGTGACTGATCATGCGCTGATCATGTTTGCTATCATACACTGATCATGTGCCTCTGGAGGCAATAAACAAAGAGCTGAGTAGGCACGAATCAAACAGTCAGCAGGCAATAATCATGGAACTCAGCTGTGAGGAATCATGCTGCTCAGCTGGCAATAATCAAGCAGCTGAGCAGGCAGGAATTACGCAGCACAGCTGGCAATTGTCAAGCAGATGACAGGCAGGAATCGTGCAGCTCAGCTGGCAATTGTCAAGCAGATGAGCAGACAGTAATCACGCAGCTCAGCAGGCCCTGATCACGTGACTGAGCATGCACTGTTCACGTGGCTGATCATACACTGATCACGTGATTGATCATGCACTGATCACTTGGATATCATGCACTGATCACGTGGCTGATCATACACTGTTCACGTGTCTGACCATGCACTGATCACGTGGCTGATCATACACTGCTCACGTAACTGATCATGCACTGATCACGTGGCTATCATGCACTGATCACGTGGCTGATCATGCACTGATCACGTGGCTGATCATGCACTGATCACGTGACTGATCATGCACTGATCACGTGGCAATCATGCACTGATCACGTGGCTGATCATACACTGATCACGTGACTGATCATGCACTGATCACGTGGCTATCATGCACTGATCACGTGGCTATCATGCACTGATCACGTGGCTGATCATGCACTGATCACGTGACTGATCATGCACTGATCACGTCTGATCATGCACTGATCACGTGACTGATCATGCACTGATCACGTGGATGATCATGCACTGATCACGTGACTGATCATGCACTGATCACGTGGCTATCATGCACTGATCACGTGGCTGATCATGCACTGATCACGTAGCTACCATGCACTGATCACGTGAGTGATCATGCACTGATCACGTAGCTACCATGCACTGATCAGGTGACTGATCATGCACTGATCACGAGACTGATCATGCACTGATCACGTGGATATCATGCACTGATCACGTGTTTGATCATACACTGTTCACATGTCTCACCATGCACTGCTCACGTGGCTGATCATACACTGTTCACGTAACTGATCATGCACTGATCACGTGGATATCATGCACTGATCACGTGGCTGAACATGCACTGTTCACATGGCTTATCACACACCTGTCACGTGACTGATCATGCACTGATCACGTGGCACTCATGCACTGATCACGTGGCTGATCATATTCTGCTCACGTAACTGATCATGCACACATCAGGTGGCTATCATGCACTTCTCACCTGGCTGGTCATGCAATGTTCACATAGCAACCATATACTGGTCACATGACTGATCATGCACAGATCACGTAAATGATCATGCACTGTTATCGTGACTGATCATGTACTGATCACGTGACTGATCACGCACTGATCACATGGTTATCATGCACTGCTCACGTGGCTGATCATGCAGTGATCACGTAGCAAACGTACTGGTCACGTGACTGATCATGCACTGATCACGTAATTAATCCTGCACTGATATCCTGACTCATCATGCACTGATCACGTGGCTGATCACACACGTATCACGCGACTGATCATGCACTGATCACGTGGTTATAATGCACTGATCACGTGGCTATCATTCACTCATCACGTGGATATCATGCACGGATCACGTGGCTGATCACACACTATCACGTGACTGATAATGGACTGATCACGCGGCTATCATGCACTGATCACGTGGCTATCATGCACTGATCACGTGGCTGATCATGCAATGATCACGTAGCTACCATGTACTGGTCACGTGACTGATCTTGCACTGATCACGTAATTGATCATGCACTGATCACGTGGCTGATCAAGCACTGATCACGTGTCTGATCATGCACTGATCACGTGACTGATCATGCACTGTTCACGAAACTCATCATGCACTGTTCACGTAACTGATCATGCACTGATCACGTGGATATCATGCACTGATCACGTGGCTGAACATGCACTGATCACGTGGCTTACCACACACCTGTCACGTGACTGATCATGCACTGATCACGTGGCACTCATGCACTGATCACGTTTCTGATCATACTCTGCTCACGTAACTGATCATGCACACATCACGTGGCTATCATGCACTACTCACCTGGCTGGTCATGCAATGTTCACGTAGCTACCATATACTGGTCACGTGACTCATCATGCTCAGATCACGTAAATGATCATACACTGTTCAGTTGAGTGATCATGTACTGATCACGTGACTGATCATGCACTGATCACGTGGCTATCATGCACTGCTCACGTGGCTGATCATGCAATGATCATGTAGCAACCATGTACTGGTCACGTGACTGATCATGCACTGATTACGTAATTAATCCTGCACTGATCACCTGACTCATCATGCAGTGATAACGTGGCTGATCACACACGTATCACGTGGCTGATCATGCAATGCTCACGTAGCTACCATGTACTGGTCATGTGACTGATCATGCACTGATCACGTAATTGATCATGCACTGATCACGTGGCTGATCATGCACTGAACACGTGAATAATCATGCACTGATCACGTGACTGATCACGCACTGATCACGTAGCTATCATGCACTGCTAACTTGGCTGATCATGCAATGATCACGCAGCTACCATGTACTGGTCACGTGACTGATCATGCACTGATCACGTAATTAATCCTGCACTGATCACCTGACTCATCATGCACTGATCACGTGGCTGATGACACACGTATCACGTGACTGATCATGCACTGATCACGTGGTTATCATGCACTGATCACGTGGCTGATCATTCACTGATCAGGTGGATATCATGCACGGATCACGTGGCTGATCATACACGAATCTCGTGACTGATCATGCACTGATCACGTGGCTATCATGCACTTATCACGTGGCTGATCATTCACTGATCACGTGGATATCATGCACCGATCACGTGGCTGATCACACATGTATCACATGACTGATCATGCACTGATCACGTGGCTCTCGTGCACTGATCACGTGGCTGATCATACAATTATCACGTAGCTACCACGTACTGGTCACCTGACTGATCTTGCACTGATTACATAATTGATCATGCTTTGATCACGTGGCTGATCAAGCACTGAACACGTGGCTATCATGCACTGCTAACGTGGCTGATCATGAAATGATCACGCAGCTACCATGTACTGGTCACGTGACTGATCATGCACTGATCATGTGGCTGATCATGCACTGATCACGTGACTGATCATGCACTGATCACGTGACTGATCATGCACTGATCACGTGGCTATCATGCACTGATCACTTGGCTGGTCATACACTGATCACGCAGTTAGCATGTACTGGTCACGTGACTGATCATGCACTGATGACGTAATTGATCATGCACTGATCATGTGCCTGATCATGCACTGATCACTTGACTCATCATGCACTGATCACGTGACTTATCATGCACTGATCACGTGGCTATCATGCACTGATCACATGGCTGTTCATACACTGATCACGTGGCTATCATGCACTGATCATGTGGCTGATCATACACTGATCAGCTGCCTGGTCATGAACAGATCACGTGACTAATCATGAACTGATCACGTAGCAATCACTCACTGATCACCTGGCTGATCATGCACTGATCACGTGGCTGATCATGCAATGATCACGTGGCTATCATGCACTGATCACGTGGCTAATCATGCACTGATACCGTGACTGAGCATGGACTGATCAGATGACTAT
Organism: Bos javanicus; assembly: GCF_032452875.1. NCBI lineage: Eukaryota > Metazoa > Chordata > Mammalia > Artiodactyla > Bovidae > Bos > Bos javanicus. The sequence continues at coordinate 75,182 of NW_026893750.1, read as the reverse complement.
CATGTAGTGATCACGTGACTTAATGGCGCTGACCATGTGACTGATCATGCGCTGATCATGTTTGCTATCAGACACTTATCATGTGCCTCTGGAGGCAATAAACAAAGAGCTGAGTAGGCATGAATCAAACAGTCAGCAGGCAATAATCATGGAACTCAGCTGTGAGGAATCATGCTGCTCAGCTGGCAATAATCAAGCATATGACAGGCAGGAATCATGCAGCTCAGCTGGCAATTGTCAATCAGATGAGCAGACAGTAATCACGAAGCTCAGCAGGCCCTGATCACGTGACTGAGCATGCACTGTTCACCTGGCTGATCATACACTGATCACGTGATTGATCAAGCACTGATCACTTGGATATAATGCACTGATCACGTGGCTAATCATACACTGTTCACGTGTCTGACCATGCACTGATCACTTGGCTGATCATACACTGATCACGTAACTGATCATGTACTGCTCACGTAATTGATCATGCACTGATCACGTGGCTGATCATGCACTGATACTGTGACTGAGCATGGACTGATCACATGACTATCATGTAGTGATCACGTGACTTAATGGCGCTGATCATTTGACTGATCATGCGCTGATCATGTTTGCTTTCATACACTGATCATGTGCCTCTGGAGGCAATAAACAAAGAGCTGAGTAGGCACGAATCAAAGTCAGCAGGCAAAAATCATGGAACTCAACTGTTAGGAATCATGCTGCTCAGCTGGCAATAATCAAGCAGCTGAGCAGGTAGGAATTACACAGCACAGCTGGCAATTGTCAAGCAGATGACAGGCAGGAATCGTGCAGCTCAGCTGGCAATTGTCAAGCAGATGAGCAGACAGGAATCACGCAGCTCAGCAGGCCTTGATCACGTGACTGAGCATGCACTGTTCACGTGGCTGAACATACACTGATCACGTGATTGATCATGCACTGATCACTTGGATATCATGCACTGATCACGTGGCTGATCATACACTGTTCACGTGTCTGACCATGCATTGATCACATGGCTGATCATACACTGCTCACGTAACTGATCATGAACTGATCACGTGGCTGATCATGCAATGATCATGTAGCTACCATGTACTGGTCCCATGAGTGACCATGCACAGCTCACGTAATTGATCATGCAATGATCACGAAGCTGATCATGCACTGGTCACGTGACTGATCATGCACTGATCACGTGGCTGATCATGCACTGATCACGTAGCTATCTTGCCCTGATCACTTGGCTGATCATACACTCATCACGGGACTGATCGTGCACTGATCACGGCGCTATCATGCATTGTCTACATGACTCCACATGCACTGATCACGTGAATGATCATGCACTGATCACGTGACTGACCATGCACTGATCACGTGACTGATCATTCACTGATCACGTGGTTGATCATGCACTGATCACGCAATTGATCATGCACTGATCATTTGCCTGATCATGCACTGATCACGTGGCTTATCTTGCACTGATCACGTGACTGATCATGCACTGATCCCGTGGCTATCATGCACTGATCACTTGGCTGGTCATACACTGATCACATGACTGATCATTCACTGTTCACGTGACTGATCATGCACTGATCACGTGACTGATCATGCACTGATCTCGTGTCTGATCATGCACTGATCACGTGGCTGATCATGCACTGCTCACGTGGCTGATCATGCACTGATCACGTGGCTATCATGCACTACTCACGTGGATGATCATGCAATGATCATGTAGCTACTATGTACAGGTCACGTGAATGATCATACACCCATCAGGTGACTGATCATGCACTGATCACGTGGCTATCATGCACTGATCACGAGACTGATCATGCACTGATCAAGTGTATATCATGCACTGATCACATGACTGCCCATGCACTGATCACGTGGATGATCATACACTAATCATGTGACAGATCATGCACTGATGACGTGGCTGATCATGCACTGATACCGTGACTGAGCATGGACTGATCACATGACTATCATGTAGTGATCACGTGACTTAATGGCGCTGATCATGTGACTGATCATGCGCTGATCATGTTTGCTATCATACACTGATCATGTGCCTCTGGAGGCAATAAACAAAGAGCTGAGTAGGCACAAATCAAACAGTCAGCAGGCAATAATCATGGAACTCAGCTGTGAGGAATCATGCTGCTCAGCTGGCAATAATCAAGCAGCTGAGCAGGCAGGATTTACGCAGGACAGCTGGCAATTGTCAAGCAGATGACAGGCAGGAATCATGCAGCTCAGCTGGCAATTGTCATGCAGATGAGCAGACAGTAATCACGCAGCTCAGCAGGCCCTGATCACGTATCTGAGCATGCACTGTTCACGTGGCTGATCATACACTGATCACGTGATTGATCAAGCACTGATCACTTAGATATCATGCACTCATCACGTGCCTAATCATACACTGTTCACGTGTCTGAGCATGCACTGATCACGTGGCTGATCATACACTGCTCACGTAACTGATCATGCACTGATCACGTAATTGATCATGCACTGATCACGTGGCTGATCATGCATGACCACCTAGCTATCATGTACTGATCACGTGAGTGATCATGCAATGATCACGTAATTGATCATGCACTGATCACGTGGCTGATCATGCAATGACCACCTAGCTATCATGTACTGGTCCCGTGAGTGATCATGCAATGATCACGTGACTGATCATGCACTGATCACGTGACTGATCATGCACTGATCACGTGGCTATCATGCACTGCTCACGTGGCTGATCATGCAGTGATCACGTAGCCACCATGTACTTGTCACAGGACTGATCATGCGCTGATCACCTGGCTTATCATGCATTCATCATTTGACTGATCATGTGCTGATCATGTTTGGTGTCACACACTGATCATGTGCATCTGGAGGCAATGAACAAAGAGCTGAGTAGGCAGGAATCAGTCAGCAGGCTATAATCATGGAACTCAGCTTTGAGAAATCATGCTGCTCAGCTGGCAATAATCAAGCAGATGAGCAGGAAGGAATTATGCAGCACAGGTGGCAATTGTCAAGGAGATGACAGGCAGGAATCGTACAGCTCAGCTGGCAATTGTCAAGCAGATGAGCAGACAGTAATCACGCAGCTCAGCAGGCCCTGATCACGTGACTGAGCATGCACTGTTCACGTCGCTGATCACACACCTATCACGTGAATGATCATGCAATGATCACTTGGCTCTCATGCACTGATCACGTGATTGAGCATGCACTGATCACGTGATTGTATGCACTGCTCACGTGGCTATCATGCACTGATGACGTGGCTGATCATGCACTGATCACGTGACTGATCATGCACTGATCACGTAGCTATCTTGCACTGATCACTTGGCTGATCATGCACTCATCACGGGACTGATGGTGCACTGATTACGGCGATATCATGCATTGACTACATGACTCATCATGCACTGATCACGTGGATGATCAGGCACTGATCACATGACTGACCATGCACTGATCACGTGACTGATTATGCACTGATCACGTGGCTGATCATGCACTGATCACGTGGCTATCATGCACTGATCACGTGGCTGATCATGCACTGATCACGTAGCTACCATGTACTGGTCACGTGACTGATAATGCACTGATCAAGGGGCTATATTGCAATGTTAACGTGGCTGATCATACACTGATCACCTGCCTGGTCATGCACAGATCAGGTGACTAATCATGAACTGATTACGTAGCTATCATGTACTGATCACCTGGCTGACCATACACTTATCATGTGGCTATCATGCAATGATCACGTGGCTATCATGCACTGCTCACTTGGCTGATCATGCAATGATCACGAAGCAACCATGTACTGGTCACGTGACTGATCATGCACTGATCACGTAATTAATCCTGCACTGATCAACTGACTCATCATGCACCCATCACGTGGCTGATCACACACGTATCACGTGACTGATCATGCACTGATCACGTGGCTATCATGCACTGATCACGTGGCTATCATGCACTGATCACGTGGCTGATCAAGCACTGATCACGTGGCTATCATGCACTGATCACGTAACTGATCATGCACTGATCACGTGGCTGATCATGCAATGATCACGCAGCTACCATGTACTGATCACACGACTGATCATGCACTGATCACATAATTGATCATGCACTGATCACGTGGCTTATCATGCATTGATCATGTGACTGATCATGTGCTGATCATGTTTGGTGTCACACACTGATCATGTGCCTCTGGAGGCAATGAACATAGATTTGAGTAGGCAGGATTCAGTCAGCAGGCTATAATCATGGAACTCAGCTCTGAGAAATCATGCTGCTCAGCTGGCAATAATCAAGTAGATGAGCAGGCAGGAATTACACAGCACAGGTGGCAATTGTCAAGGAGATGACAGGCAGGAATCATGCAGCTCAGCTGGCAATTGTCAAGCAGATGAGCATACAGGAATCACGCAGCTCAGCAGGCCCTGATCACGTGACTGAGCATGCACTGTTCACGTCGCTGATCACACACTGATCACGTGAATGATCATGCAATGATCACTTGGCTCTCATGCACTGATCACTTGATTGATCATGCACTGATCACGTAATTGTCATGCACTGATCACGTGGCTGATCATGCACTGATCACGTGGCTGATCATGCACTGATCATGTGACTGATCATGCACTGATCACGTAGCTATCTTGCACTGATCACTTGGCTGATCATACACTCATCACGGGACTGATGGTGCACTGATTTCGGCGCTATCATGCATTGACTACATGACTCCACATGCACTGATCACGTGGATGATCATGCACTGATCACGTGACTGACCATGCACTGATCACGTGACTGATTATGCACTGATCACGTGGCTGATCATGCACTGATCACGTGGCTATCATGCACTGCTCACGTGGCTGATCATGCAATGATCACGTAGCTATCATGTACTGATCACGTGACTGATCATGCACTGATCAAGGGGCTATATTGCACTGTTAACGTGGCTGATCATACACTGATCACCTGCCTGGTCATGCACAGATCAGGTGACTGATCATGCACTGATTACGTAGCTATCATGTACTGATCACGTGGCTGATCATGCACTGATCACGTGGCTATCATGCAATGATCACGTGGCTATCATGCACTGACCACGTGGCTGATCATATACTGATACCGTGACTGAGCATGCACTGATCACATGACTATCATGTAGTGATCACGTGACTTAATGGCGCTGATCACGTGACTGATCATGCACTGATCACGTGGCTATCATGCACTAATCACGTGGCTATCATGCACTGATCACGTGGATATCATGCACTGATCACGTGGCTGATCACACACGTATCACATGACTGATCATGCACTGATCACGTGGCTATCATGCACTGATCACGTGGCTGATCATGCAATGATCACGTAGCTACCATGTACTGATCATGTGACTGATCATGCACTGATCACGTAACTGATCATGCACTGATCACATGGCTGATCATGCACTGAACACATGACTGATCATGCACTGATCACGTGACTGATCATGCACTGATTACGTGGCTGATCATGCAATGATCACGCAGCTACCATGTACTGGTCACGTGACTGATAATGCACTGATGACGTAATTGATCATGCACTGATCACGTGGCTGATCATGCACTGATCACGTGACTGATCATGCACTGATCACGTGACTGATCATGCACTGATCACGTGGCTGTCATGCACTGATCACGTGGCTGATCATGCACTGATCACACAGCTATCATGCACTGATCACGTGACTGATCATGCACTGATCACGTGACTGATCATGCACTGATCACGTGGCTATCATGCACTGATCACGTGGCTGATCATGCACTGATCACGTGTCTGATCATGCACTGATCACGTGGCTGATCATGCACTGATCACGTGACTGATCATGCACTGATCACGTGGCTATCATGCACTGATCACGTGACTGATCATGCACTGATCACGTGACTGATCATGCACTGATCACGTGGCTATCATGCACTGATCACGTGGCTGATCATGCACTGATCATGAGCTATCATGCACTGATCACGTGACTGATCATGCACTGATCACGTGACTGATCATGCACTGATCACGTGGCTATCATGCACTGATCACGTGGCTGATCATGCACTGATCACGTGCCTGATCATGCACTGATCACGTGACTGATCATGCACTGATCACGTGGCTATCATGCACTGATCACGTGGCTGATCATGCACTGATCACGTGGCTGATCATGCACTGATCACGTGGCTGATCATGCACTGATCACGTGGCTATCATGCACTGATCACGTGGCTGATCATGCACTGATCACGTAGCTACCATGCACTGATCACGTGACTGATCATGCACTGATCACGTGGCTGATCATGCACTGATCACGTGACTGATCATGCACTGATCACGTGGCTGATCATGCACTGATCACGTGGCTATCATGCACTGATCACGTGGCTGATCATGCACTGATCACGCAGCTACCATGCACTGATCACATGACTGATCATGCACTGATCACGTACTGATCATGCACTGATCACGTGGCTTATCATGCACTGATCATGTGACTGATCATGTGCTGATCATGTTTGGTATCATACACTGATCATGTGCCTCTGGAGGCAATGAACAAAGAGCTGAGTAGGCACGAATCAGTCAGCAGGCAATAATCATGGAACTCAGCTGTGAGAAATCATGCTGCTCAGCTGGCAATAATCAAGCAGCTGAGCAGGCAGGAATTATGCAGCACAGCTGGCAATTGTCAAGCAGATGACAGGCAGGAATCGTGCAGCTCAGCTGGCAATTGTCAAGCAGATGAGCAGACAGTAATCACGCAGCTCAGCAGGCCCTGATCACGTGACTGAGCATGCACTGTTCACGTGGCTGATCACACACTGATCACGTGACTGATCATGCACTGATCACGTGGCATCATGCACTGATCACGTGACTGATCATGCACTGATCACGTAATTGTATGCACTGATCACGTGGCTATCATGCACTGATCACGTGGCTGATCATGCACTGATCACGTGACTGATCATGCACTGATCACGTAGCTATCATGCACTGATCACGTGGCTGATCATGCACTGATCACGGGACTGATCATGCACTGATCACGGGCTATCATGCACTGATCACATGACTGATCATGCACTGATCACGTGGCTGATCATGCACTGATCACGTGACTGATCATGCACTGATCACGTGACTGATCATGCACTGATCACGTGACTGATCATGCACTGATCACGTGGGATCATGCACTGATCACGTGGCTGATCATGCACTGATCACGTGACTGATCATGCACTGATCACGTGGCTATCATGCACTGATCACGTGGCTATCATGCACTGATCACGTGGCTGATCATGCACTGATCACGTGACTGATCATGCACTGATCACGTCTGATCATGCACTGATCACGTGACTGATCATGCACTGATCACGTGGATGATCATGCACTGATCACGTGACTGATCATGCACTGATCACGTGGCTATCATGCACTGATCACGTGGCTGATCATGCACTGATCACGTAGCTACCATGTACTGGTCACGTGACTGATCATGCACTGATCACGTAATTGATCATGCACTGATCACGTGGCTGATCATGCACTGATCACGTGACTGATCATGCACTGATCACGTGACTGATCATGCACTGATCACGTGGCTATCATGCACTGATCACGTGGCTGATCATGCACTGATCACGTGACTGATCATGCACTGATCACGTGACTGATCATGCACTGATCACGTGGCTATCATGCACTGATCACGTGGCTGATCATGCACTGATCACGTGCTGTCATGCACTGATCACGTGACTGATCATGCACTGATCACGTGGCTATCATGCACTGATCACGTGACTATCATGCACTGATCACGTGGCTGATCATGCACTGATCACGTGACTGATCATGCACTGATCACGTGGCTATCATGCACTGATCACGTGGCTGATCATGCACTGATCACGTGACTGATCATGCACTGATCACGTGGCTGATCATGCACTGATCACGTAGCTGATCATGCACTGATCACGTGGCTATCATGCACTGATCACGTGGCTGATCATGCAATGATCACGTAGCTGATCATGCACTGATCACGTGACTGATCATGCACTGATCACGTAATTGATCATGCACTGATCACGTGACTGATCATGCACTGATCACGTGACTGATCATGCACTGATCACGTGGCTATCATGCACTGATCACGTGGCTGATCATGCAATGATCACGTAGCTACCATGCACTGATCACGTGACTGATCATGCACTGATCACGTGATTGATCATGCACTGATCACGTGGCTGATCATGCACTGATCACGTGACTGATCATGCACTGATCACGTGACTGATCATGCACTGATCACGTGGCTATCATGCACTGATCACGTGGCTGATCATGCACTGATCACGTGGCTGATCATGCACTGATCACGTGGCTGATCATGCACTGATCACGTGACTGATCATGCACTGATCACGTGGATATCATGCACTGATCACGTGGCTGATCATGCACTGATCACGTGGCTGATCATACACTTGTCACGTGACTGATCATGCACATCACGTGGCTATCATGCACTGATCACGTGGCTGATCATGCAATGATCACGTAGCTACCATATACTGGTCACGTGACTGATCATGCACTGATCACGTAAATGATCATGCACTGATCACGTGACTGATCATGCACTGATCACGTGACTGATCATGCACTGATCACGTGGCTATCATGCACTGCTCACGTGGCTGATCATGCAATGATCACGTAGCAACCATGTACTGGTCACGTGACTGATCATGCACTGATCACGTAATGATCATGCACTGATCACGTGGCTCATCATGCACTGATCACGTGGCTGATCACACACGTATCACGTGACTGATCATGCACTGATCACGTGGCTATCATGCACTGATCACGTGGCTATCATGCACTGATCACGTGGATATCATGCACTGATCACGTGGCTGATCACACACGTATCACGTGACTGATCATGCACTGATCACGTGGCTATCATGCACTGATCACGTGGCTATCATGCACTGATCACGTGGCTGATCATGCACTGATCACGTAGCTACCATGTACTGATCACGTGACTGATCATGCACTGATCACGTGGCTGATCATGCACTGATCACGTGACTGATCATGCACTGATCACGTGACTGATCATGCACTGATCACGTGGCTATCATGCACTGATCACGTGGCTGATCATGCACTGATCACGTAGCTATCATGCACTGATCACGTGACTGATCATGCACTGATCACGTAATTGATCATGCACTGATCACGTGGCTGATCATGCACTGATCACGTGACTGATCATGCACTGATCACGTGACTGATCATGCACTGATCACGTGGCTATCATGCACTGATCACGTGGCTGATCATGCACTGATCACGTGCCTGATCATGCACTGATCACGTGACTGATCATGCACTGATCACGTGACTGATCATGCACTGATCACGTGGCTATCATGCACTACTCACGTGGCTGATCATGCAATGATCATGTAGCTATCATGTACTGGTCACGTGACTGATCATACACCCATCAGGTGACTGATCATGCACTGATCACGTGGCTATCATGCACTGATCACGTGGCTGATCATGCACTGATCACGTGCCTGATCATGCACTGATCACGTACTGATCATGCACTGATCACGTGCAATCATGCACTGATCACGTGGCTGATCATGCACTGATCACGTGGCTATCATGCACTGATCACGTGGCTGATCATGCACTGATACCGTGACTGAGCATGGACTGATCACATGACTATCATGTAGTGATCACGTGACTTAATGGCGCTGATCATGTGACTGATCATGCGCTGATCATGTTTGCTATCATACACTGATCATGTGCCTCTGGAGGCAATAAACAAAGAGCTGAGTAGGCACGAATCAAACAGTCAGCAGGCAATAATCATGGAACTCAGGTGTGAGGAATCATGCTGCTCAGCTGGCAATAATCAAGCAGCTGAGCAGGCAGGAATTACACAGCACAGCTGGCAATTGTCAAGCAGATGAGCAGACAGGAATCACGCAGCTCAGCAGGCCCTGATCACGTGACTGAGCATGCACTGTTCACGTGGCTGATCATGCACTGATCACGTGACTGATCATGCACTGATCACGTGGCTGATCATGCACTGATCACGTGGCTGATCATGCACTGATCATGGCTATCATGCACTGATCACGTGGCTGATCATACACTGATCACGTGACTGATCATGCACTGATCACGTGGCTATCATGCACTGATCACGTGGCTGATCATGCACTGATCACGTAGCTATCATGCACTGATCACGTGACTGATCATGCACTGATCACGTGGCTGATCATGCACTGATCACGTGGCTGATCATGCACTGATCACGTGGCTGATCATGCACTGATCACGTGACTGATCATGCACTGATCACGTGGCTATCATGCACTGATCACGTGGCTGATCATGCACTGATCACGCAGCTACCATGCACTGATCACGTGACTGATCATGCACTGATCACGTAACTGATCATGCACTGATCACGTGGCTGATCATGCACTGATCACGTGACTGATCATGCACTGATCACGTGGCTATCATGCACTGATCACGTGACTGATCATGCACTGATCACGTGACTGATCATGCACTGATCACGTGACTGATCATGCACTGATCACGTGTCAATCATGCACTGATCACGTGGCTGATCATGCACTGATCACGTGACTGATCATGCACTGATCACTGGCTATCATGCACTGATCACGTGGCTATCATGCACTGATCACGTGGCTGATCATGCACTGATCACGTGACTGATCATGCACTGATCACGTCTGATCATGCACTGATCACGTGACTGATCATGCACTGATCACGTGGATGATCATGCACTGATCATGTGACTGATCATGCACTGATCACGTGGCTATCATGCACTGATCACGTGGCTGATCATGCACTGATCACGTAGCTATCATGCACTGATCACGTGACTGATCATGCACTGATCACGTGACTGATCATGCACTGATCACGTGGCTGATCATGCACTGATCACGTGGCTATCATGCACTGATCACGTGGCTGATCATGCACTGATCACGTAGCTATCATGCACTGATCACGTGACTGATCATGCACTGATCACGTGACTGATCATGCACTGATCACGTGGCTGATCATGCACTGATCACGTGGCTATCATGCACTGATCACGTGGCTGATCATGCACTGATCACGTAGCTATCATGCACTGATCACGTGACTGATCATGCACTGATCACGTGACTGATCATGCACTGATCACGTGACTGATCATGCACTGATCACGTTGCTATCATGCACTGATCACATGGCTGATCATGCACTGATCACGTAGCTATCATGCACTGATCACGTGACTGATCATGCACTGATCACGTAATTGATCATGCACTGATCACGTGACTGATCATGCACTGATCACGTGACTGATCATGCACTGATCACGTGACTGATCATGCACTGATCACGTGGCTATCATGCACTGATCACGTGGCTGATCATGCACTGATCACGTGGCTATCATGCACTGATCACGTGACTGATCATGCACTGATCACGTAACTGATCATGCACTGATCACGTGGCTGATCATGCACTGATCACGTGACTGATCATGCACTGATCACGTAGCTATCATGCACTGATCACGTGACTGATCATGCACTGATCACGTGGCTGATCATGCACTGATCACGTGGCTGATCATGCACTGATCACGTGACTGATCATGCACTGATCACGTGGCTGATCATGCACTGATCACGTGACTGATCATGCACTGATCACGTGGCTATCATGCACTGATCACGTGGCTGATCATGCACTGATCACGTAGCTACCATGCACTGATCACGTGACTGATCATGCACTGATCACGTAATTGATCATGCACTGATCACGTGACTGATCATGCACTGATCACGTGGCTGATCATGCACTGATCACGTGGCTATCATGCACTGATCACGTGGCTGATCATGCACTGATCACGTGGCTATCATGCACTGATCACGTGACTGATCATGCACTGATCACGTGACTGATCATGCACTGATCACGTGGCTGATCATGCACTGATCACGTGGCTGATCATGCACTGATCACGTGACTGATCATGCACTGATCACGTGGCTATCATGCACTGATCACGTGGCTGATCATGCACTGATCACGTGGCTGATCATGCACTGATCACGTAGCTATCATGCACTGATCACGTGACTGATCATGCACTGATCACGTGACTGATCATGCACTGATCACGTGGCTATCATGCACTGATCACGTGGCTGATCATGCACTGATCACGTGACTGATCATGCACTGATCACGTACTGATCATGCACTGATCACGTGCAATCATGCACTGATCACGTGGCTGATCATGCACTGATCACGTGGCTATCATGCACTGATCACGTGGCTGATCATGCACTGATACCGTGACTGAGCATGGACTGATCACATGACTATCATGTAGTGATCACGTGACTTAATGGCGCTGATCATGTGACTGATCATGCGCTGATCATGTTTGCTATCATACACTGATCATGTGCCTCTGGAGGCAATAAACAAAGAGCTGAGTAGGCACGAATCACAGTCAGCAGGCAATAATCATGGAACTCAGGTGTGAGGAATCATGCTGCTCAGCTGGCAATAATCAAGCAGCTGAGCAGGCAGGAATTACACAGCACAGCTGGCAATTGTCAAGCAGATGAGCAGACAGGAATCACGCAGCTCAGCAGGCCCTGATCACGTGACTGAGCATGCACTGTTCACGTGGCTGATCATGCACTGATCACGTGACTGATCATGCACTGATCACGTGGCTATCATGCACTGATCACGTGGCTGATCATGCACTGATCATGTGCTATCATGCACTGATCACGTGGCTGATCACACACTGATCACGTGACTGATCATGCACTGATCACGTGGCTATCATGCACTGATCACGTGGCTGATCATGCACTGATCACGTAGCTATCATGCACTGATCACGTGACTGATCATGCACTGATCACGTGGCTGATCATGCACTGATCACGTGGCTGATCATGCACTGATCACGTGACTGATCATGCACTGATCACGTGACTGATCATGCACTGATCACGTGGCTATCATGCACTGATCACGTGGCTGATCATGCACTGATCACGTAGCTACCATGCACTGATCACGTGACTGATCATGCACTGATCACGTAACTGATCATGCACTGATCACGTGGCTGATCATGCACTGATCACGTAACTGATCATGCACTGATCACGTGGCTATCATGCACTGATCACGTGACTGATCATGCACTGATCACGTGACTGATCATGCACTGATCACGTGACTGATCATGCACTGATCACGTTGTCAATCATGCACTGATCACGTGGCTGATCATGCACTGATCACGTGACTGATCATGCACTGATCACTGGCTATCATGCACTGATCACGTGGCTATCATGCACTGATCACGTGGCTGATCATGCACTGATCACGTGACTGATCATGCACTGATCACGTCTGATCATGCACTGATCACGTGACTGATCATGCACTGATCACGTGGATGATCATGCACTGATCATGTGACTGATCATGCACTGATCACGTGGCTATCATGCACTGATCACGTGGCTGATCATGCACTGATCACGTAGCTATCATGCACTGATCACGTGACTGATCATGCACTGATCACGTGACTGATCATGCACTGATCACGTGGCTGATCATGCACTGATCACGTGGCTATCATGCACTGATCACGTGGCTGATCATGCACTGATCACGTAGCTATCATGCACTGATCACGTGACTGATCATGCACTGATCACGTGACTGATCATGCACTGATCACGTGGCTGATCATGCACTGATCACGTGGCTATCATGCACTGATCACGTGGCTGATCATGCACTGATCACGTAGCTATCATGTACTGATCACGTGACTGATCATGCACTGATCACGTGACTGATCATGCACTGATCACGTGACTGATCATGCACTGATCACATTGCTATCATGCACTGATCACATGGCTGATCATGCACTGATCACGTAGCTATCATGCACTGATCACGTGACTGATCATGCACTGATCACGTAATTGATCATGCACTGATCACGTGACTGATCATGCACTGATCACGTGACTGATCATGCACTGATCACGTGACTGATCATGCACTGATCACGTGGCTATCATGCACTGATCACGTGGCTGATCATGCACTGATCACGTGGCTATCATGCACTGATCACGTGACTGATCATGCACTGATCACGTAACTGATCATGCACTGATCACGTGGCTGATCATGCACTGATCACGTGACTGATCATGCACTGATCACGTGGCTATCATGCACTGATCACGTGACTGATCATGCACTGATCACGTGGCTGATCATGCACTGATCACGTGGCTGATCATGCACTGATCACGTGACTGATCATGCACTGATCACGTGGCTGATCATGCACTGATCACGTGACTGATCATGCACTGATCACGTGGCTATCATGCACTGATCACGTGGCTGATCATGCACTGATCACGTAGCTACCATGCACTGATCACGTGACTGATCATGCACTGATCACGTAACTGATCATGCACTGATCACGTGACTGATCATGCACTGATCACGTGACTGATCATGCACTGATCACGTGGCTATCATGCACTGATCACGTGGCTGATCATGCACTGATCACGTGGCTATCATGCACTGATCACGTGACTGATCATGCACTGATCACGTAACTGATCATGCACTGATCACGTGACTGATCATGCACTGATCACGTGCTGATCATGCACTGATCACGTGGCTATCATGCACTACTCACGTGGCTGATCATGCAATGATCATGTAGCTACCATGTACTGGTCACGTGACTGATCATACACCCATCAGGTGACTGATCATGCACTGATCACGTGGCTGATCATGCACTGATCACCTGACTGATCATGCACTGATCACGTGACTATCATGCACTGATCACATGGCTATCATGAACTGATCACGTGGCTGATCATGCACTGATCACGTGGCTGATCATGCACTGATACCGTGACTGAGCATGGACTGATCACATGACTATCATGTAGTGATCACGTGACTTAATGGCGCTGATCATGTGACTGATCATGCGCTGATCATGTTTGCTATCATACACTGATCATGTGCCTCTGGAGGCAATAAACAAAGAGATGAGTAGGCACGAATCAAACAGTCAGCAGGCAATAATCATGGAACTCAGGTGTGAGGAATCATGCTGCTCAGCTGGCAATAATCAAGCAGCTGAGCAGGCAGGAATTACGCAGCACAGCTGGCAATTGTCAAGCAGATGACAGGCAGGAATCGTGCAGCTCAGCTGGCAATTGTCAAGCAGATGAGCAGACAGTAATCACGCAGCTCAGCAGGCCCTGATCACGTGACTGAGCATGCACTGTTCACGTGGCTGATCATACACTGATCACGTGATGATCATGCACTGATCACTTGGATATCATGCACTGATCACGTGGCTGATCATACACTGTTCACGTGTCTGACCATGCACTGATCACGTGGCTGATCATACACTGCTCACGTAACTGATCATGCACTGATCACGTGGCTATCATGCACTGATCACGTGGCTGAACATGCACTGTTCACGTGGCTGATCACACACCTGTCACGTGACATATCA
Organism: Bos javanicus; assembly: GCF_032452875.1. NCBI lineage: Eukaryota > Metazoa > Chordata > Mammalia > Artiodactyla > Bovidae > Bos > Bos javanicus. The sequence goes on along the minus strand of NW_026893750.1, from coordinate 59,242 downwards.
TGCACTGATCACGTGGCACTCATGCACTGATCACGTGGCTGATCATACTCTGCTCACGTAACTGATCATGCACACATCACGTGGCTATCATGCACTGCTCACGTGGCTCGTCATGAATGATCACGTAGCTACCATATACTGGTCACGTGACTGATCATGCACAGATCACGTAAATGATCATGCACTGATCACGTGACTGATCATGCACTGATCACGTGACTGATCATGCACTGATCACGTGGCTGATCATGCACTGATCACGTGACTGATCATGCACTGATCACGTGGCATCATGCACTGATCACGTGGCTGATCATGCACTGATCACGTGGCTGATCATGCACTGATCACGTGGCTGATCATGCACTGATCACGTGACTGATCATGCACTGATCACGTGGCACTCATGCACTGATCACGTGGCTGATCATGCACTGATCACGTAACTGATCATGCACTGATCACGTGGCTATCATGCACTGATCACGTGGCTGATCATGCAATGATCACGTAGCTACCATGCACTGGTCACGTGACTGATCATGCACTGATCACGTAAATGATCATGCACTGATCACGTGACTGATCATGCACTGATCACGTGACTGATCATGCACTGATCACGTGGCTATCATGCACTGATCACGTGGCTGATCATGCACTGATCACGTAGCAACCATGCACTGATCACGTGACTGATCATGCACTGATCACGTGGCTGATCATGCACTGATCACGTGGCTGATCATGCACTGATCACGTGACTGATCATGCACTGATCACGTGACTGATCATGCACTGATCACGTGGCTATCATGCACTGATCACGTGGCTGATCATGCACTGATCACGTGGCTGATCATGCACTGATCACGTGACTATCATGCACTGATCACGTGGCATCATGCACTGATCACGTGGCTGATCATGCACTGATCACGTGACTGATCATGCACTGATCACGTGGCTATCATGCACTGATCACGTGGCTGATCATGCACTGATCACGTGGCTGATCACACACTGATCACGTGACTGATCATGCACTGATCACGTGGCATCATGCACTGATCACGTGGCTGATCATGCACTGATCACGTGGCTGATCATGCACTGATCACGTGGCTGATCATGCACTGATCACGTGACTGATCATGCACTGATCACGTGGCATCATGCACTGATCACGTGGCTGATCATACACTGATCACGTGACTGATCATGCACTGATCACGTGGCTATCATGCACTGATCACGTGGCTGATCATGCAATGATCACGTGGCTACCATGCACTGGTCACGTGACTGATCATGCACTGATCACGTGACTGATCATGCACTGATCACGTGACTGATCATGCACTGATCACGTGACTGATCATGCACTGATCACGTGGCTATCATGCACTGCTCACGTGGCTGATCATGCAATGATCACGTAGCTACCATGTACTGGTCACGTGACTGATCATGCACTGATCACGTGGCTGATCATGCACTGATCACGTGGCTGATCATGCACTGATCACGTGACTGATCATGCACTGATCACGTAACTGATCATGCACTGATCACGTGGCTGATCATGCACTGATCACGCAGCTATCATGCACTGATCACGTGACTGATCATGCACTGATCACATGACTGATCATGCACTGATCACGTGGCTTATCATGCACTGATCATGTGACTGATCATGTGCTGATCATGTTTGGTGTCATACACTGATCATGTGCCTCTGGAGGCAATGAACAAAGAGCTGAGTAGGCAGGAATCAGTCAGCAGGCAATAATCATGGAACTCAGCTCTGAGAAATCATGCTGCTCAGCTGGCAATAATCAAGCAGATGAGCAGGCAGGAATTACACAGCACAGCTGGCAATTGTCAAGCAGATGACAGGCAGGAATCGTGCAGCTCAGCTGGCAATTGTCAAGCAGATGAGCAGACAGTAATCACGCAGCTCAGCAGGCCCTGATCACGTGACTGAGCATGCACTGTTCACGTGGCTGATCACACACTGATCACGTGAATGATCATGCACTGATCACGTGGCTATCATGCACTGATCACGTGATTGATCATGCACTGATCACGTAATTGTCATGCACTGATCACGTGGCTATCATGCACTGATCACGTGGCTGATCATGCACTGATCACGTGACTGATCATGCACTGATCACGTGGCTATCATGCACTGATCACGTGGCTGATCATGCACTGATCACGGGACTGATCATGCACTGATCACGGCGCTATCATGCACTGATACGTGACTGACATGCACTGATCACGTGGCTGATCATGCACTGATCACGTGACTGATCATGCACTGATCACGTGACTGATCATGCACTGATCACGTGGCTGATCATGCACTGATCACGTGGCTATCATGCACTGATCACGTGGCTGATCATGCACTGATCACGTAGCTATCATGCACTGGTCACGTGACTGATCATGCACTGATCACGTGGCTATCATGCACTGATCACGTGGCTGATCATGCACTGATCACGTGACTGATCATGCACTGATCACGTGACTGATCATGCACTGATCACGTAGCTATCATGCACTGATCACGTGGCTGATCATGCACTGATCACGTGGCTATCATGCACTGATCACGTGGCTATCATGCACTGATCACGTGGCTGATCATGCACTGATCACGTGACTGATCATGCACTGATCACGTGACTATCATGCACTGATCACGTGACTTCATGCACTGATCACGTGACTGATCATGCACTGATCACGTGGCTATCATGCACTGATCACGTGGCTGATCATGCACTGATCACGTGGCTATCATGCACTGATCACGTGGCTGATCACACACTGATCACGTGACTGATCATGCACTGATCACGTGGCTATCATGCACTGATCACGTGGCTGATCATGCACTGATCACGGCTACCATGTACTGCTCACGTGACTGATCATGCACTGATCACGTGACTGATCATGCACTGATCACGTGGCTGATCATGCACTGATCACGTGGCTATCATGCACTGATCACGTGGCTGATCATGCAATGATCACGTAGCTACCATGCACTGATCACGTGACTGATCATGCACTGATCACGTAACTGATCATGCACTGATCACGTGGCTGATCATGCACTGATCACGTGGCTGATCATGCACTGATCACGTGACTGATCATGCACTGATCACGTGACTGATCATGCACTGATCACGTGGCTGATCATGCACTGATACCGTGACTGAGCATGGACTGATCACATGACTATCATGTAGTGATCACGTGACTTAATGGCGCTGATCATGTGACTGATCATGCGCTGATCATGTTTGCTATCATACACTGATCATGTGCCTCTGGAGGCAATAAAAAAGAGCTGAGTAGGCACGAATCAAACAGTCAGCAGGCAATAATCATGGAACTCAGGTGTGAGGAATCATGCTGCTCAGCTGGCAATAATCAAGCAGCTGAGCAGGCAGGAATTACGCAGCACAGCTGGCAATTGTCAAGCAGATGACAGGCAGGAATCGTGCAGCTCAGCTGGCAATTGTCAAGCAGATGAGCAGACAGTAATCACGCAGCTCAGCAGGCCCTGATCACGTGACTGAGCATGCACTGTTCACGTGGCTGATCATACACTGATCACGTGATGATCATGCACTGATCACTTGGATATCATGCACTGATCACGTGGCTGATCATACACTGTTCACGTGTCTGACCATGCACTGATCACGTGGCTGATCATACACTGCTCACGTAACTGATCATGCACTGATCACGTGGCTATCATGCACTGATCACGTGGCTGAAAATGCACTGTTCACGTGGCTGATCACACACCTGTCACGTGACATATCATGCACTGATCACGTGGCACTCATGCACTGATCACGTGGCTGATCATACACTGATCACGTGTCTGATCATGCACTGATCACGTGGCTGATCATGCACTGCTCACGTAACTGATCATGCACTGATCACGTGGCACTCATGCACTGATCACGTGGCTGATCATGCACTGATCACGTAACTGATCATGCACTGATCACGTGGCTATCATGCACTGATCACGTGGCTGATCATGCACTGATCACGTAGCTACCATGTACTGGTCACGTGACTGATCATGCACTGATCACGTAAATGATCATGCACTGATCACGTGACTGATCATGCACTGATCACGTGACTGATCATGCACTGATCACGTGGCTATCATGCACTGATCACGTGGCTGATCATGCACTGATCACGTAGCAACCATGTACTGATCACGTGACTGATCATGCACTGATCACGTAATTGATCATGCACTGATCACGTGGCTATCATGCACTGATCACGTGGCTGATCACACATGTATCACGTGACTGATCATGCACTGATCACGTGGATCTCATGCACTGATCACGTGGCTATCATGCACTGATCACGTGGCTATCATGCACTGATCACGTGGCTGATCATGCACTGATCACGTAGCTATCATGCACTGATCACGTGACTGATCATGCACTGATCACGTGGCTGATCATGCACTGATCACGTGGCTGATCATGCACTGATCACGTGGCTGATCACACACGATCACGTGACTGATCATGCACTGATCACGTAACTGATCATGCACTGATCACGTGGCTATCATGCACTGATCACGTGGATATCATGCACTGATCACGTGGCTGATCACACTGATCACGTGACTGATCATGCACTGATCACGTGGCTATCATGCACTGATCACGTGGCTATCATGCACTGATCACGTGGCTGATCATGCACTGATCACGTAGCTATCATGCACTGGTCACGTGACTGATCATGCACTGATCACGTGACTGATCATGCACTGATCACGTGACTGATCATGCACTGATCACGTGACTGATCATGCACTGATCACGTGACTGATCATGCACTGATCACGTGGCTATCATGCACTGATCACGTGACTGATCATGCACTGATCACGTCTATATCATGCACTGATCACGTGACTGATCATGCACTGATCACGTGGCTGATCACACACTGATCACGTGACTATCATGCACTGATCACGTGGCTGATCATGCACTGATCACGTGGCTGATCATGCACTGATCACGTGACTGATCATGCACTGATCACGTGGCTATCATGCACTGATCACGTGGCTGATCATGCACTGATCACGCAGCTACCATGCACTGATCACGTGACTGATCATGCACTGATCACGTGACTGATCATGCACTGATCACGTGGCTTATCATGCACTGATCATGTGACTGATCATGTGCTGATCATGTTTGGTGTCATACACTGATCATGTGCCTCTGGAGGCAATGAACATAGAGCTGAGTAGGCAGGAATCAGTCAGCAGGCTAAAATCATGGAACTCAGCTCTGAGAAATCATGCTGCTCAGCTGGCAATAATCAAGTAGATGAGCAGGCAGGAATTACGCAGCACAGGTGGCAATTGTCAAGCAGATGACAGGCAGGAATCGTGCAGCTCAGCTGGCAATTGTCAAGCAGATGAGCAGACAGTAATCACGCAGCTCAGCAGGCCCTGATCACGTGACTGAGCATGCACTGATCACGTGGCTGATCACACACTGATCACGTGACTGATCATGCACTGATCACGTGGCTATCATGCACTGATCACGTGGCTGATCATGCACTGATCACGTGGCTACCATGCACTGATCACGTGGCTGATCATGCACTGATCACGTAACTGATCATGCACTGATCACGTGACTGATCATGCACTGATCACGTGACTGATCATGCACTGATCACGTGGCTATCATGCACTGATCACGTGGCTGATCATGCACTGATCACGTAGCTACCATGCACTGATCACGTGACTGATCATGCACTGATCACGTGGCTGATCATGCACTGATCACGTGGCTGATCATGCACTGATCACGTGACTGATCATGCACTGATCACGTGACTGATCATGCACTGATCACGTGGCTGATCATGCACTGATCACGTGGCTATCATGCACTGATCACGTGACTGATCATGCACTGATCACATGACTGATCATGCACTGATCACGTGGCTTATCATGCACTGATCATGTGACTGATCATGTGCTGATCATGTTTGCTATCATACACTGATCATGTGCCTCTGGAGGCAATGAACAAAGAGCTGAGTAGGCAGGAATCAGTCAGCAGGCAATAATCATGGAACTCAGCTCTGAGAAATCATGCTGCTCAGCTGGAAATAATCAAGCAGCTGAGCAGGCAGGAATTACACAGCACAGCTGGCAATTGTCAAGCAGATGACAGGCAGGAATCGTGCAGCTCAGCTGGCAATTGTCAAGCAGATGAGCAGACAGTAATCACGCAGCTCAGCAGGCCCTGATCACGTGACTGAGCATGCACTGTTCACGTGGCTGATCACATACCTGATCACGTGACTGATCATGCACTGATCACGTGGCTATCATGCACTGATCACGTGACTGATCATGCACTGATCACGTAATTGTCATGCACTGATCACGTGGCTATCATGCACTGATCACGTGGCTGATCATGCACTGATCACGTGACTGATCATGCACTGATCACGTGGCTATCATGCACTGATCACGTGGCTGATCATGCACTGATCACGGGACTGATCATGCACTGATCACGGGCTATCATGCACTGACACATGACTCATGCACTGATCACGTGGCTGATCATGCACTGATCACGTGACTGATCATGCACTGATCACGTGACTGATCATGCACTGATCACGTGGCTGATCATGCACTGATCACGTGGCTATCATGCACTGATCACGTGGCTGATCATGCACTGATCACGTGACTGATCATGCACTGATCACGTGACTGATCATGCACTGATCACGTGGCTATCATGCACTGATCACGTGGCTGATCATGCACTGATCACGTGGCTGATCATGCACTGATCACGTGGCTATCATGCACTGATCACGTGGCTGATCATGCACTGATCACGTGACTGATCATGCACTGATCACGTGACTATCATGCACTGATCACGTGACTTCATGCACTGATCACGTGACTGATCATGCACTGATCACGTGGCTATCATGCACTGATCACGTGGCTATCATGCACTGATCACGTGGATATCATGCACTGATCACGTGGCTGATCACACACGATCACGTGACTGATCATGCACTGATCACGTGGCTATCATGCACTGATCACGTGGCTGATCATGCACTGATCACGTAGCTACCATGTACTGATCACGTGACTGATCATGCACTGATCACGTGACTGATCATGCACTGATCACGTGGCTGATCATGCACTGATCACGTGGCTATCATGCACTGATCACGTGGCTGATCATGCAATGATCACGTAGCTACCATGCACTGATCACGTGACTGATCATGCACTGATCACGTAACTGATCATGCACTGATCACGTGGCTGATCATGCACTGATCACGTGACTGATCATGCACTGATCACGTGACTGATCATGCACTGATCACGTGACTGATCATGCACTGATCACGTGGCTGATCATGCACTGATACCGTGACTGAGCATGGACTGATCACATGACTATCATGTAGTGATCACGTGACTTAATGGCGCTGATCATGTGACTGATCATGCGCTGATCATGTTTGCTATCATACACTGATCATGTGCCTCTGGAGGCAATAAACAAAGAGCTGAGTAGGCACGAATCAAACAGTCAGCAGGCAATAATCATGGAACTCAGGTGTGAGGAATCATGCTGCTCAGCTGGCAATAATCAAGCAGCTGAGCAGGCAGGAATTACGCAGCACAGCTGGCAATTGTCAAGCAGATGACAGGCAGGAATCGTGCAGCTCAGCTGGCAATTGTCAAGCAGATGAGCAGACAGTAATCACGCAGCTCAGCAGGCCCTGATCACGTGACTGAGCATGCACTGTTCACGTGGCTGATCATACACTGATCACGTGATGATCATGCACTGATCACTTGGATATCATGCACTGATCACGTGGCTGATCATACACTGTTCACGTGTCTGACCATGCACTGATCACGTGGCTGATCATACACTGCTCACGTAACTGATCATGCACTGATCACGTGGCTATCATGCACTGATCACGTGGCTGATCATGCACTGTTCACGTGGCTGATCACACACCTGTCACGTGACATATCATGCACTGATCACGTGGCACTCATGCACTGATCACGTGGCTGATCATACACTGATCACGTGACTGATCATGCACTGATCACGTGGCTGATCATGCACTGCTCACGTGACTGATCATGCACTGATCACGTGGCACTCATGCACTGATCACGTGGCTGATCATGCACTGATCACGTAACTGATCATGCACTGATCACGTGGCTATCATGCACTGATCACGTGGCTGATCATGCAATGATCACGTAGCTACCATGTACTGGTCACGTGACTGATCATGCACTGATCACGTAAATGATCATGCACTGATCACGTGACTGATCATGCACTGATCACGTGACTGATCATGCACTGATCACGTGGCTATCATGCACTGATCACGTGGCTGATCATGCACTGATCACGTAGCAACCATGTACTGATCACGTGACTGATCATGCACTGATCACGTGACTGATCATGCACTGATCACGTGGCTATCATGCACTGATCACGTGGCTGATCACACATGATCACGTGACTGATCATGCACTGATCACGTGGATATCATGCACTGATCACGTGGCTGATCATGCACTGATCACGTGGCTATCATGCACTGATCACGTGGCTGATCATGCAATGATCACGTAGCTACCATGCACTGATCACGTGACTGATCATGCACTGATCACGTAATTGATCATGCACTGATCACGTGGCTGATCATGCACTGATCACGTGGCTGATCACACACGATCACGTGACTGATCATGCACTGATCACGTGACTGATCATGCACTGATCACGTGGCTATCATGCACTGATCACGTGGATATCATGCACTGATCACGTGGCTGATCACACACTGATCACGTGACTGATCATGCACTGATCACGTGGCTATCATGCACTGATCACGTGGCTATCATGCACTGATCACGTGGCTGATCATGCACTGATCACGTAGCTATCATGCACTGATCACGTGACTGATCATGCACTGATCACGTGACTGATCATGCACTGATCACGTGACTGATCATGCACTGATCACGTGACTGATCATGCACTGATCACGTGACTGATCATGCACTGATCACGTGGCTATCATGCACTGATCACGTGACTGATCATGCACTGATCACGTCTATATCATGCACTGATCACGTGACTGATCATGCACTGATCACGTGGCTGATCATGCACTGATCACGTGACTATCATGCACTGATCACGTGGCTATCATGCACTGATCACGTGCTGATCATGCACTGATCACGTGACTGATCATGCACTGATCACGTGGCTATCATGCACTGATCACGTGGCTGATCATGCACTGATCACGTGGCTACCATGCACTGATCACGTGACTGATCATGCACTGATCACGTAACTGATCATGCACTGATCACGTGGCTTATCATGCACTGATCATGTGACTGATCATGTGCTGATCATGTTTGGTGTCATACACTGATCATGTGCCTCTGGAGGCAATGAACATAGAGCTGAGTAGGCAGGAATCAGTCAGCAGGCTAAAATCATGGAACTCAGCTCTGAGAAATCATGCTGCTCAGCTGGCAATAATCAAGTAGATGAGCAGGCAGGAATTACGCAGCACAGGTGGCAATTGTCAAGCAGATGACAGGCAGGAATCGTGCAGCTCAGCTGGCAATTGTCAAGCAGATGAGCAGACAGTAATCACGCAGCTCAGCAGGCCCTGATCACGTGACTGAGCATGCACTGATCACGTGGCTGATCACACACTGATCACGTGACTGATCATGCACTGATCACGTGGCTATCATGCACTGATCACGTGGCTGATCATGCACTGATCACGTGGCTACCATGCACTGATCACGTGGCTGATCATGCACTGATCACGTAACTGATCATGCACTGATCACGTGACTGATCATGCACTGATCACGTGACTGATCATGCACTGATCACGTGGCTATCATGCACTGATCACGTGGCTGATCATGCACTGATCACGTAGCTACCATGCACTGATCACGTGACTGATCATGCACTGATCACGTGGCTGATCATGCACTGATCACGTGGCTGATCATGCACTGATCACGTGACTGATCATGCACTGATCACGTGACTGATCATGCACTGATCACGTGGCTGATCATGCACTGATCACGCAGCTATCATGCACTGATCACGTGACTGATCATGCACTGATCACATGACTGATCATGCACTGATCACGTGGCTTATCATGCACTGATCATGTGACTGATCATGTGCTGATCATGTTTGGTGTCATACACTGATCATGTGCCTCTGGAGGCAATGAACAAAGAGCTGAGTAGGCAGGAATCAGTCAGCAGGCAATAATCATGGAACTCAGCTCTGAGAAATCATGCTGCTCAGCTGGCAATAATCAAGCAGCTGAGCAGGCAGGAATTACGCAGCACAGCTGGCAATTGTCAAGCAGATGACAGGCAGGAATCGTGCAGCTCAGCTGGCAATTGTCAAGCAGATGAGCAGACAGTAATCACGCAGCTCAGCAGGCCCTGATCACGTGACTGAGCATGCACTGTTCACGTGGCTGATCATACACTGATCACGTGACTGATCATGCACTGATCACTTGGCTATCATGCACTGATCACGTGACTGATCATGCACTGATCACGTAATTGTCATGCACTGATCACGTGGCTATCATGCACTGATCACGTGGCTGATCATGCACTGATCACGTGACTGATCATGCACTGATCACGTGGCTATCATGCACTGATCACGTGGCTGATCATGCACTGATCACGGGACTGATCATGCACTGATCACGGCGCTATCATGCACTGACACATGACTGACATGCACTGATCACGTGGCTGATCATGCACTGATCACGTGACTGATCATGCACTGATCACGTGACTGATCATGCACTGATCACGTGGCTGATCATGCACTGATCACGTGGCTATCATGCACTGATCACGTGGCTGATCATGCACTGATCACGTGACTGATCATGCACTGATCACGTGACTGATCATGCACTGATCACGTGCTATCATGCACTGATCACGTGGCTGATCATGCACTGATCACGTGGCTGATCATGCACTGATCACGTGGCTATCATGCACTGATCACGTGGCTGATCATGCACTGATCACGTGACTGATCATGCACTGATCACGTGACTATCATGCACTGATCACGTGACTTCATGCACTGATCACGTGACTGATCATGCACTGATCACGTGGCTATCATGCACTGATCACGTGGCTATCATGCACTGATCACGTGGATATCATGCACTGATCACGTGGCTGATCACACACGATCACGTGACTGATCATGCACTGATCACGTGGCTATCATGCACTGATCACGTGGCTGATCATGCACTGATCACGTAGCTACCATGTACTGATCACGTGACTGATCATGCACTGATCACGTGACTGATCATGCACTGATCACGTGGCTGATCATGCACTGATCACGTGGCTATCATGCACTGATCACGTGGCTGATCATGCAATGATCACGTAGCTACCATGCACTGATCACGTGACTGATCATGCACTGATCACGTAACTGATCATGCACTGATCACGTGGCTGATCATGCACTGATCACGGCTGATCATGCACTGATCACGTGACTGATCATGCACTGATCACGTGACTGATCATGCACTGATCACGTGGCTGATCATGCACTGATACCGTGACTGAGCATGGACTGATCACATGACTATCATGTAGTGATCACGTGACTTAATGGCGCTGATCATGTGACTGATCATGCGCTGATCATGTTTGCTATCATACACTGATCATGTGCCTCTGGAGGCAATAAACAAAGAGCTGAGTAGGCACGAATCAAACAGTCAGCAGGCAATAATCATGGAACTCAGGTGTGAGGAATCATGCTGCTCAGCTGGCAATAATCAAGCAGCTGAGCAGGCAGGAATTACGCAGCACAGCTGGCAATTGTCAAGCAGATGACAGGCAGGAATCGTGCAGCTCAGCTGGCAATTGTCAAGCAGATGAGCAGACAGTAATCACGCAGCTCAGCAGGCCCTGATCACGTGACTGAGCATGCACTGTTCACGTGGCTGATCATACACTGATCACGTGATGATCATGCACTGATCACTTGGATATCATGCACTGATCACGTGGCTGATCATACACTGTTCACGTGTCTGACCATGCACTGATCACGTGGCTGATCATACACTGCTCACGTAACTGATCATGCACTGATCACGTGGCTATCATGCACTGATCACGTGGCTGAACATGCACTGTTCACGTGGCTGATCACACACTGTCACGTGACATATCATGCACTGATCACGTGGCACTCATGCACTGATCACGTGGCTGATCATACACTGATCACGTGTCTGATCATGCACTGATCACGTGGCTGATCATGCACTGCTCACGTGACTGATCATGCACTGATCACGTGGCACTCATGCACTGATCACGTGGCTGATCATGCACTGATCACGTAACTGATCATGCACTGATCACGTGGCTATCATGCACTGATCACGTGGCTGATCATGCAATGATCACGTAGCTACCATATACTGGTCACGTGACTGATCATGCACTGATCACGTAAATGATCATGCACTGATCACGTGACTGATCATGCACTGATCACGTGACTGATCATGCACTGATCACGTGGCTATCATGCACTGATCACGTGGCTGATCATGCACTGATCACGTAGCAACCATGTACTGGTCACGTGACTGATCATGCACTGATCACGTAATTGATCATGCACTGATCACGTGGCTCATCATGCACTGATCACGTGGCTGATCACACATGTGTCACGTGACTGATCATGCACTGATCACGTGGATATCATGCACTGATCACGTGGCTATCATGCACTGATCACGTGGCTATCATGCACTGATCACGTGGCTGATCATGCAATGATCACGTAGCTATCATGCACTGATCACGTGACTGATCATGCACTGATCACGTAATTGATCATGCACTGATCACGTGGCTGATCATGCACTGATCACGTGGCTGATCACACACTGATCACGTGACTGATCATGCACTGATCACGTGACTGATCATGCACTGATCACGTGGCTATCATGCACTGATCACGTGGATATCATGCACTGATCACGTGGCTGATCACACACTGATCACGTGACTGATCATGCACTGATCACGTGGCTATCATGCACTGATCACGTGGCTATCATGCACTGATCACGTGGCTGATCATGCACTGATCACGTAGCTATCATGCACTGATCACGTGACTGATCATGCACTGATCACGTGACTGATCATGCACTGATCACGTGACTGATCATGCACTGATCACGTGACTGATCATGCACTGATCACGTGACTGATCATGCACTGATCACGTGGCTATCATGCACTGATCACGTGACTGATCATGCACTGATCACGTCTATATCATGCACTGATCACATGACTGATCATGCACTGATCACGTGGCTGATCATGCACTGATCACGTGACTATCATGCACTGATCACGTGGCTGATCATGCACTGATCACGTGGCTATCATGCACTGATCACGTGGCTGATCATGCACTGATCACGTGGCTATCATGCACTGATCACGTGGCTGATCATGCACTGATCACGCAGCTACCATGCACTGATCACATGACTGATCATGCACTGATCACGTAACTGATCATGCACTGATCACGTGGCTTATCATGCACTGATCATGTGACTGATCATGTGCTGATCATGTTTGGTGTCACACACTGATCATGTGCCTCTGGAGGCAATGAACATAGAGCTGAGTAGGCAGGAATCAGTCAGCAGGCTAAAATCATGGAACTCAGCTCTGAGAAATCATGCTGCTCAGCTGGCAATAATCAAGTAGATGAGCAGGCAGGAATTACGCAGCACAGGTGGCAATTGTCAAGCAGATGACAGGCAGGAATCGTGCAGCTCAGCTGGCAATTGTCAAGCAGATGAGCAGACAGTAATCACGCAGCTCAGCAGGCCCTGATCACGTGACTGAGCATGCACTGTTCACGTGGCTGATCACACACTATCACGTGACTGATCATGCACTGATCACGTGGCTGATCATGCACTGATCACGTGGCTATCATGCACTGATCACGTGGCTGATCATGCACTGATCACGGGACTGATCATGCACTGATCACGGCTATCATGCACTGATCACATGACTGACATGCACTGATCACGTGGATGATCATGCACTGATCACGTGACTGATCATGCACTGATCACGTGACTGATCATGCACTGATCACGTGGCTGATCATGCACTGATCACGTGGCTATCATGCACTGATCACGTGGCTGATCATGCAATGATCACGTAGCTACCATGTACTGGTCACGTGACTGATCATGCACTGATCACGTAATTGATCATGCACTGATCATGCACTGATCACGTGGCTGATCATGCACTGATCACGTGACTGATCATGCACTGATCACGTGACTGATCATGCACTGATCACGTGGCTATCATGCACTGATCACGTGGCTGACATGCACTGATCACGTGCCTGATCATGCACTGATCACGTGGCTGATCATGCACTGATCACGTGACTGATCATGCACTGATCACGTGTCTGATCATGCACTGATCACGTGGCTATCATGCACTGCTCACGTGGCTGATCATGCATGATCACGCAGCTACCATGTACTGGTCACATGACTGATCATGCACTGATCACGTGACTGATCATGCAGTGATCACGTGGCTATCATGCACTACTCACGTGGCTGATCATGCAATGATCATGTAGCTACCATGTACAGGTCACGTGAATGATCATACACCCATCAGGTGACTGATCATGCACTGATCACGTGGCTATCATGCACTGATCACGAGACTGATCATGCACTGATCACGTCTATATCATGCACTGATCACATGACTGCCCATGCACTGATCACGTGGATGATCATACACTAATCATGTGACAGATCATGCACTGATCACGTGGCTGATCATGCACTGATACCGTGACTGAGCATGGACTGATCACATGACTATCATGTAGTGATCACGTGACTTAATGGCGCTGATCATGTGACTGATCATGCGCTGATCATGTTTGCTATCATACACTGATCATGTGCCTCTGGAGGCAATAAACAAAGAGCTGAGTAGGCACGAATCAGTCAGCAGGCAATAATCATGGAACTCAGCTGTGAGGAATCATGCTGCTCAGCTGGCAATAATCAAGCAGCTGAGCAGGCAGGAATTACGCAGCACAGCTGGCAATTGTCAAGCAGATGACAGGCAGGAATCGTGCAGCTCAGCTGGCAATTGTCAAGCAGATGAGCAGACAGTAATCACGCAGCTCAGCAGGCCCTGATCACGTGACTGAGCATGCACTGTTCACGTGGCTGATCATACACTGATCACGTGATTGATCATGCACTGATCACTTGGATATCATGCACTGATCACGTGGCTGATCATACACTGTTCACGTGTCTGACCATGCACTGATCACGTGGCTGATCATACACTGCTCACGTAACTGATCATGCACTGATCACGTGGCTATCATGCACTGATCACGTGGCTGAACATGCACTGTTCACGTGGCTGATCACACACCTGTCACGTGACATATCATGCACTGATCACGTGGCTATCATGCACTGATCACGTGGCTGATCATGCAATGATCACGTAGCTATCATGCACTGGTCACGTGACTGATCATGCACTGATCACGTAAATGATCATGCACTGATCACGTGACTGATCATGCACTGATCACGTGACTGATCATGCACTGATCACGTGGCTGATCATGCACTGATCACGTGACTGATCATGCACTGATCACGTGGCTGATCATGCACTGATCACGTGGCTGATCATGCACTGATCACGTGACTGATCATGCACTGATCACGTGGCTATCATGCACTGATCACGTGGCTGATCATGCACTGATCACGTGACTGATCATGCACTGATCACGTGACTGATCATGCACTGATCACGTGGATATCATGCACTGATCACGTGGCTGATCACACTGATCACGTGACTGATCATGCACTGATCACGTGGCTATCATGCACTGATCACGTGGCTGATCATGCACTGATCACGGGACTGATCATGCACTGATCACGGGCTATCATGCACTGATACATGACTGATCATGCACTGATCACGTGGCTGATCATGCACTGATCACGTGACTGATCATGCACTGATCACGTGACTGATCATGCACTGATCACGTGGCTGATCATGCACTGATCACGTGGCTATCATGCACTGATCACGTGGCTGATCATGCACTGATCACGTAGCTACCATGCACTGATCACGTGACTGATCATGCACTGATCACGTAATTGATCATGCACTGATCACGTGGCTGATCATGCACTGATCACGTGGCTGATCATGCACTGATCACGTGACTGATCATGCACTGATCACGTGACTGATCATGCACTGATCACGTGGCTATCATGCACTGATCACGTGGCTGATCATGCACTGATCACGTGCTGATCATGCACTGATCACGTGGCTGATCATGCACTGATCACGTGACTGATCATGCACTGATCACGTGACTGATCATGCACTGATCACGTGGCTATCATGCACTGCTCACGTGGCTGATCATGCAATGATCATGTAGCTACCATGTACAGGTCACGTGAATGATCATACACCCATCAGGTGACTGATCATGCACTGATCACGTGGCTATCATGCACTGATCACGAGACTGATCATGCACTGATCACGTCTATATCATGCACTGATCACATGACTGCCCATGCACTGATCACGTGGATGATCATACACTAATCATGTGACAGATCATGCACTGATCACGTGGCTGATCATGCACTGATACCGTGACTGAGCATGGACTGATCACATGACTATCATGTAGTGATCACGTGACTTAATGGCGCTGATCATGTGACTGATCATGCGCTGATCATGTTTGCTATCATACACTGATCATGTGCCTCTGGAGGCAATAAACAAAGAGCTGAGTAGGCACGAATCAAACAGTCAGCAGGCAATAATCATGGAACTCAGCTGTGAGGAATCATGCTGCTCAGCTGGCAATAATCAAGCAGCTGAGCAGGCAGGAATTACGCAGCACAGCTGGCAATTGTCAAGCAGATGACAGGCAGGAATCGTGCAGCTCAGCTGGCAATTGTCAAGCAGATGAGCAGACAGTAATCACGCAGCTCAGCAGGCCCTGATCACGTGACTGAGCATGCACTGTTCACGTGGCTGATCATACACTGATCACGTGATTGATCATGCACTGATCACTTGGATATCATGCACTGATCACGTGGCTGATCATACACTGTTCACGTGTCTGACCATGCACTGATCACGTGGCTGATCATACACTGATCACGTAACTGATCATGCACTGATCACGTGGCTATCATGCACTGATCACGTGGCTGAATCATGCACTGTTCACGTGGCTGATCACACACCTGTCACGTGACATATCATGCACTGATCACGTGACTGATCATGCACTGATCACGTGGCTATCATGCACTGATCACGTGGCTGATCATGCACTGATCACGTGGCTGATCATGCACTGATCACGTGGCTGATCATGCACTGATCACGTGACTGATCATGCACTGATCACGTGGCTGATCATGCACTGATCACGTGACTGATCATGCACTGATCACGTGACTGATCATGCACTGATCACGTGGCTATCATGCACTGATCACGTGGCTGATCATGCACTGATCACGTGACTGATCATGCACTGATCACTGGCTATCATGCACTGATCACGTGGATATCATGCACTGATCACGTGGCTGATCATGCACTGATCACGTGACTGATCATGCACTGATCACGTCTGATCATGCACTGATCATCGTGACTGATCATGCACTGATCACGTGGCTGATCATGCACTGATCACGTGACTGATCATGCACTGATCACGTGGCTATCATGCACTGATCACGTGGCTGATCATGCACTGATCACGTGTCTGATCATGCACTGATCACGTGGCTGATCATGCACTGATCACGTGACTGATCATGCACTGATCACGTGGCTATCATGCACTGATCACGTGGCTGATCATGCACTGATCACGTGGCTGATCATGCACTGATCACGTGACTGATCATGCACTGATCACGTGGCATCATGCACTGATCACGTGGCTGATCATGCACTGATCACGTGACTGATCATGCACTGATCACGTGGCTATCATGCACTGATCACGTGGCTGATCATGCACTGATCACGTAGCTACCATGCACTGATCACGTGACTGATCATGCACTGATCACGTGACTGATCATGCACTGATCACGTGGCTATCATGCACTGATCACGTGGCTATCATGCACTGATCACGTGGCTGATCATGACACGATCACGTGACTGATCATGCACTGATCACGTGGCTGATCATGCACTGATCACGTGGCTATCATGCACTGATCACGTGGCTGATCATGCAATGATCACGTAGCTACCATGCACTGGTCACGTGACTGATCATGCACTGATCACGTGACTGATCATGCACTGATCACGTGACTGATCATGCACTGATCACGTGACTGATCATGCACTGATCACGTGACTGATCATGCACTGATCACGTGGCTATCATGCACTGATCACGTGGCTGATCATGCACTGATCACGCAGCTACCATGCACTGATCACATGACTGATCATGCACTGATCACGTGACTGATCATGCACTGATCACGTGGCTTATCATGCACTGATCATGTGACTGATCATGTGCTGATCATGTTTGCTATCATACACTGATCATGTGCCTCTGGAGGCAATGAACAAAGAGCTGAGTAGGCACGAATCAGTAGGCAATAATCATGGAACTCAGCTGTGAGAAATCATGCTGCTCAGCTGGCAATAATCAAGCAGCTGAGCAGGCAGGAATTATGCAGCACAGCTGGCAATTGTCAAGCAGATGACAGGCAGGAATCGTGCAGCTCAGCTGGCAATTGTCAAGCAGATGAGCAGACAGTAATCACGCAGCTCAGCAGGCCCTGATCACGTGACTGAGCATGCACTGTTCACGTGGCTGATCATACACTGATCACGTGACTGATCATGCACTGATCACGTGGCTATCATGCACTGATCACGTGGCTGATCATGCACTGATCACGTAATTGTCATGCACTGATCACGTGGCTGATCATGCACTGATCACGTGGCTGATCATGCACTGATCACGTGACTGATCATGCACTGATCACGTCTATATCATGCACTGATCACGTGACTGATCATGCACTGATCACGTGGCTGATCATGCACTGATCATGTGACTGATCATGCACTGATCACGTGGCTATCATGCACTGCTCACGTGGCTGATCATGCAATGATCACGTAGCTACCATGTACTGGTCACGTGACTGATCATGCACTGATCACGTAATTGATCATGCACTGATCACGTGACTGATCATGCACTGATCACGTGACTGATCATGCACTGATCACGTGACTGATCATGCACTGATCACGTGGCTATCATGCACTGCTCACGTGGCTGATCATGCAATGATCACGTAGCTACCATGTACTGGTCACGTGACTGATCATGCACTGATCACGTAATTGATCATGCACTGATCACGTGGCTGATCATGCACTGATCACGTGGCTGATCATGCACTGATCACGTGACTGATCATGCACTGATCACGTGACTGATCATGCACTGATCACGTGGCTATCATGCACTGATCACGTGGCTGATCATGCACTGATCACGTGCCTGATCATGCACTGATCACATGACTGATCATGCACTGATCACGTGACTGATCATGCACTGATCACGTGGCTATCATGCACTACTCACGTGGCTGATCATGCAATGATCATGTAGCTACCATGTACTGGTCACGTGACTGATCATACACCCATCAGGTGACTGATCATGCACTGATCACGTGGCTGATCATGCACTGATCACGTGACTGATCATGCACTGATCACGTGATAAATCATGCACTGATCACATAGCTATCATGCACTGATCACGTGGCTGATCATGCACTGATCACGTGGCTGATCATGCACTGATACCGTGACTGAGCATGGACTGATCACATGACTATCATGTAGTGATCACGTGACTTAATGGCGCTGATCATGTGACTGATCATGCGCTGATCATGTTTGCTATCATACACTGATCATGTGCCTCTGGAGGCAATAAACAAAGAGCTGAGTAGGCACGAATCAAACAGTCAGCAGGCAATAATCATGGAACTCAGCTGTGAGGAATCATGCTGCTCAGCTGGCAATAATCAAGCAGCTGAGCAGGCAGGAATTACGCAGCACAGCTGGCAATTGTCAAGCAGATGACAGGCAGGAATCATGCAGCTCAGCTGGCAATTGTCAAGCAGATGAGCAGACAGTAATCACGCAGCTCAGCAGGCCCTGATCACGTGACTGAGCATGCACTGTTCACGTGGCTGATCATACACTGATCACGTGATGATCATGCACTGATCACTTGGATATCATGCACTGATCACGTGGCTGATCATACACTGTTCACGTGTCTGACCATGCACTGATCACGTGGCTGATCATACACTGCTCACGTAACTGATCATGCACTGATCACGTGGCTATCATGCACTGATCACGTGACTGATCATGCACTGATCACGTGGCTGATCATGCACTGATCACGTGGCTTATCATGCACTGATCATGTGACTGATCATGTGCTGATCATGTTTGGTGTCACACACTGATCATGTGCCTCTGGAGGCAATGAACATAGAGCTGAGTAGGCAGGAATCAGTCAGCAGGCTATAATCATGGAACTCACCTCTGAGAAATCATGCTGCTCAGCTGGCAATAATCAAGTAGATGAGCAGGCAGGAATTACGCAGCACAGGTGGCAATTGTCAAGAGATGACAGGCAGGAATCGTGTAGCTCAGCTGGCAATTGTCAAGCAGATGAGCAGACAGTAATCACGCAGCTCAGCAGGCACTGATCACGTGACTGATCATGCACTGATCACGTGGCTGATCATGCACTGATCACGTGACTGATCATGCACTGATCACGTGACTGATCATGCACTGATCACGTGGCTGATCATGCACTGATCACGTGGCTGATCATGCACTGATCACGTGGCTGATCATGCACTGATCACGTGACTGATCATGCACTGATCACGTGACTGATCATGCACTGATCACGTGGCTATCATGCACTACTCACGTGGCTGATCATGCAATGATCATGTAGCTACCATGTACAGGTCACGTGAATGATCATACACCCATCAGGTGACTGATCATGCACTGATCACGTGGCTATCATGCACTGATCACGAGACTGATCATGCACTGATCACGTCTATATCATGCACTGATCACATGACTGCCCATGCACTGATCACGTGGATGATCATACACTAATCATGTGACAGATCATGCACTGATCACGTGGCTGATCATGCACTGATACCGTGACTGAGCATGGACTGATCACATGACTATCATGTAGTGATCACGTGACTTAATGGCGCTGATCATGTGACTGATCATGCGCTGATCATGTTTGCTATCATACACTGATCATGTGCCTCTGGAGGCAATAAACAAAGAGCTGAGTAGGCACGAATCAAACAGTCAGCAGGCAATAATCATGGAACTCAGCTGTGAGGAATCATGCTGCTCAGCTGGCAATAATCAAGCAGCTGAGCAGGCAGGAATTACGCAGCACAGCTGGCAATTGTCAAGCAGATGACAGGCAGGAATCGTGCAGCTCAGCTGGCAATTGTCAAGCAGATGAGCAGACAGTAATCACGCAGCTCAGCAGGCCCTGATCACGTGACTGAGCATGCACTGTTCACGTGGCTGATCATACACTGATCACGTGATTGATCATGCACTGATCACTTGGATATCATGCACTGATCACGTGGCTGATCATACACTGTTCACGTGTCTGACCATGCACTGATCACGTGGCTGATCATACACTGCTCACGTAACTGATCATGCACTGATCACGTGGCTATCATGCACTGATCACGTGGCTGAACATGCACTGTTCACGTGGCTGATCACACACCTGTCACGTGACATATCATGCACTGATCACGTGGCACTCATGCACTGATCACGTGGCTGATCATACTCTGCTCACGTAACTCATCATGCACACATCACGTGGCTATCATGCACTGCTCACGTGGCTGATCATGGAATGATCACGTAGCTACCATATACTGGTCACGTGACTGATCATGCACAGATCACGTGAATGATCATGCACTGATCACGTGACTGATCATGTACTGATCACGTGACTGATCATGCACTGATCACGTGGCTGATCATGCACTGATCACGTGGCTGATCATGCACTGATCACGTGGCTGATCATGCACTGATCACGTGGCTGATCATGCACTGATCACGAGACTGATCATGCACTGATCACGTCTATATCATGCACTGATCACATGACTGCCCATGCACTGATCACGTGGATGATCATACACTGATCATGTGACAGATCATGCACTGATCACGTGGCTGATCATGCACTGATACCGTGACTGAGCATGGACTGATCACATGACTATCATGTAGTGATCACGTGACTTAATGGCACTGATCATGTGACTGATCATGCGCTGATCATGTTTGCTATCATACACTGATCATGTGCCTCTGGAGGCAATGAACAAAGAGCTGAGTAGGCACGAATCAGTCAGCAGGCAATAATCATGGAACTCAGCTGTGAGAAATCATGCTGCTCAGCTGGCAATAATCAAGCAGCTGAGCAGGCAGGAATTACGCAGCACAGCTGGCAATTGTCAAGCAGATGACAGGCAGGAATCGTGCAGCTCAGCTGGCAATTGTCAAGCAGATGAGCAGACAGTAATCACGCAGCTCAGCAGGCCCTGATCACGTGACTGAGCATGCACTGTTCACGTGGCTGATCATACACTGATCACGTGACTGATCATGCACTGATCACTTGGATATCATGCACTGATCACGTGGCTGATCATACACTGATCACGTGTCTGACCATGCACTGATCACGTGGCTGATCATACACTGCTCACGTAACTGATCATGCACTGATCACGTGGCTATCATGCACTGATCACGTGGCTGAACATGCACTGATCACGTGGCTGATCACACACCTGTCACGTGACATATCATGCACTGATCACGTGGCTATCATGCACTGATCACGTGGCTGATCATGCAATGATCACGTAGCTATCATATACTGGTCACGTGACTGATCATGCACTGATCACGAATGATCATGCACTGATCACGTGACTGATCATGCACTGATCACGTGACTGATCATGCACTGATCACGTGGCTGATCATGCACTGATCACGTGACTGATCATGCACTGATCACGTGGCTGATCATGCACTGATCACGTGGCTGATCATGCACTGATCACGTGACTGATCATGCACTGATCACGTGGCTATCATGCACTGATCACGTGGCTGATCATGCACTGATCACGTGACTGATCATGCACTGATCACGTGACTGATCATGCACTGATCACGTGGCTATCATGCACTGATCACGTGGCTGATCACACTGATCACGTGACTGATCATGCACTGATCACGTGGCTATCATGCACTGATCACGTGGCTGATCATGCACTGATCACGGGACTGATCATGCACTGATCACGGGCTATCATGCACTGATACATGACTGATCATGCACTGATCACGTGGATGATCATGCACTGATCACGTGACTGATCATGCACTGATCACGTGACTGATCATGCACTGATCACGTGGCTGATCATGCACTGATCACGTGGCTATCATGCACTGATCACGTGGCTGATCATGCAATGATCACGTAGCTACCATGTACTGGTCACGTGACTGATCATGCACTGATCACGTAATTGATCATGCACTGATCACGTGGCTGATCATGCACTGATCACGTGGCTGATCATGCACTGATCACGTGACTGATCATGCACTGATCACGTGACTGATCATGCACTGATCACGTGGCTATCATGCACTGATCACGTGGCTGATCATGCACTGATCACGTGGCTGATCATGCACTGATCACGTGGCTGATCATGCACTGATCACGTGACTGATCATGCACTGATCACGTGACTGATCATGCACTGATCACGTGGCTATCATGCACTGCTCACGTGGCTGATCATGCAATGATCATGTAGCTACCATGTACAGGTCACGTGAATGATCATACACCCATCAGGTGACTGATCATGCACTGATCACGTGGCTATCATGCACTGATCACGAGACTGATCATGCACTGATCACGTCTATATCATGCACTGATCACATGACTGCCCATGCACTGATCACGTGGATGATCATACACTAATCATGTGACAGATCATGCACTGATCACGTGGCTGATCATGCACTGATACCGTGACTGAGCATGGACTGATCACATGACTATCATGTAGTGATCACGTGACTTAATGGCGCTGATCATGTGACTGATCATGCGCTGATCATGTTTGCTATCATACACTGATCATGTGCCTCTGGAGGCAATAAACAAAGAGCTGAGTAGGCACGAATCAAACAGTCAGCAGGCAATAATCATGGAACTCAGCTGTGAGGAATCATGCTGCTCAGCTGGCAATAATCAAGCAGCTGAGCAGGCAGGAATTACGCAGCACAGCTGGCAATTGTCAAGCAGATGACAGGCAGGAATCGTGCAGCTCAGCTGGCAATTGTCAAGCAGATGAGCAGACAGTAATCACGCAGCTCAGCAGGCCCTGATCACGTGACTGAGCATGCACTGTTCACGTGGCTGATCATGCACTGATCACGTGCTGATCATGCACTGATCACGTGGCTGATCATGCACTGATCACGTGACTGATCATGCACTGATCACGTGGCTGATCATGCACTGATCACGTGGCTATCATGCACTGATCACGTGGCTGATCATGCACTGATCACGGGACTGATCATGCACTGATCACGGCTATCATGCACTGATCACATGACTCACATGCACTGATCACGTGGCTGATCATGCACTGATCACGTGACTGATCATGCACTGATCACGTGACTGATCATGCACTGATCACGTGGCTGATCATGCACTGATCACGTGGCTATCATGCACTGATCACGTGGCTGATCATGCAATGATCACGTAGCTACCATGTACTGGTCACGTGACTGATCATGCACTGATCACGTAATTGATCATGCACTGATCACGTGGCTGATCATGCACTGATCACGTGGCTGATCATGCACTGATCACGTGACTGATCATGCACTGATCACGTGACTGATCATGCACTGATCACGTGGCTATCATGCACTGATCACGTGGCTGATCATACACTGATCACGTGCCTGATCATGCACTGATCACGTGGCTGATCATGCACTGATCACGTGACTGATCATGCACTGATCACGTGTCTGATCATGCACTGATCACGTGGCTATCATGCACTGCTCACGTGGCTGATCATGCATGATCACGCAGCTACCATGTACTGGTCACATGACTGATCATGCACTGATCACGTGACTGATCATGCACTGATCACGTGGCTATCATGCACTACTCACGTGGCTGATCATGCAATGATCATGTAGCTACCATGTACAGGTCACGTGAATGATCATACACCCATCAGGTGACTGATCATGCACTGATCACGTGGCTATCATGCACTGATCACGAGACTGATCATGCACTGATCACGTCTATATCATGCACTGATCACATGACTGCCCATGCACTGATCACGTGGATGATCATACACTAATCATGTGACAGATCATGCACTGATCACGTGGCTGATCATGCACTGATACCGTGACTGAGCATGGACTGATCACATGACTATCATGTAGTGATCACGTGACTTAATGGCGCTGATCATGTGACTGATCATGCGCTGATCATGTTTGCTATCATACACTGATCATGTGCCTCTGGAGGCAATAAACAAAGAGCTGAGTAGGCACGAATCAGTCAGCAGGCAATAATCATGGAACTCAGCTGTGAGGAATCATGCTGCTCAGCTGGCAATAATCAAGCAGCTGAGCAGGCAGGAATTACGCAGCACAGCTGGCAATTGTCAAGCAGATGACAGGCAGGAATCGTGCAGCTCAGCTGGCAATTGTCAAGCAGATGAGCAGACAGTAATCACGCAGCTCAGCAGGCCCTGATCACGTGACTGAGCATGCACTGTTCACGTGGCTGATCATACACTGATCACGTGATTGATCATGCACTGATCACTTGGATATCATGCACTGATCACGTGGCTGATCATACACTGTTCACGTGTCTGACCATGCACTGATCACGTGGCTGATCATACACTGCTCACGTGACTGATCATGCACTGATCACGTGGCTATCATGCACTGATCACGTGGCTGATCATGCACTGATCACGTGGCTGATCATGCACTGATCACGTGGCTGATCATGCACTGATCACGTGACTGATCATGCACTGATCACGTGGCTGATCATGCACTGATCACGTGACTGATCATGCACACATCACGTGGCTATCATGCACTGCTCACGCGGCTGTTCATGCAATGATCACGTAGCTACCATATACTGGTCACGTGACTGATCATGCACAGATCACGTAAATGATCATGCACTGTTCACGTGACTGATCATGTACTGATCACGTGACTGATCATGCACTGATCACGTGGCTATCATGCACTGCTCACACGGCTGATCATGCAATGATCACGTAGCAACCATGTACTGGTCACGTGACTGATCATGCACTGATCACGTAATTGATCCATGCACTGATCACGTGGCTCATCATGCACTGATCACGTGGCTGATCATGCACTGATCACGTGACTGATCATGCACTGATCACGTGGCTGATCATGCACTGATCACGTGACTGATCATGCACTGATCACGTGGCTGATCATGCACTGATCACGTGACTGATCATGCACTGATCACGTGGCTGATCATGCACTGATCACGTGACTGATCATGCACTGATCACGTGGCTATCATGCACTGATCACGTGGCTGATCATGCACTGATCACGTGGCTGATCATGCACTGTCACGTGACTGATCATGCACTGATCACGTGGCATCATGCACTGATCACGTGGCTGATCATACACTGATCACGTGACTGATCATGCACTGATCACGTGGCTATCATGCACTGATCACGTGGCTGATCATGAATGATCACGTAGCTACCATATACTGGTCACGTGACTGATCATGCACTGATCACGTGAATGATCATGCACTGATCACGTGACTGATCATGCACTGATCACGTGACTGATCATGCACTGATCACGTGGCTGATCATGCACTGATCACGTGACTATCATGCACTGATCACGTGGCACTCATGCACTGATCACGTGGCTGATCATGCACTGATCACGTGATGATCATGCACTGATCACGTGGAAATCATGCACTGATCACGTGGCTGATCATGCACTGATCACGTGTCTGATCATGCACTGATCACGTGGCTGATCATGCACTGATCACGTAACTGATCATGCACTGATCACGTGGCTATCATGCACTGATCACGTGGCTGATCATGCACTGATCACGTGGCTGATCATGCACTGATCACGTGACTATCATGCACTGATCACGTGGCATCATGCACTGATCACGTGGCTGATCATGCACTGATCACGTGTCTGATCATGCACTGATCACGTGGCTGATCATACACTGATCACGTGACTGATCATGCACTGATCACGTGGCATCATGCACTGATCACGTGGCTGATCATGCACTGATCACGTAGCTATCATGCACTGGTCACGTGACTGATCATGCACTGATCACGTAAATGATCATGCACTGATCACGTGACTGATCATGCACTGATCACGTGACTGATCATGCACTGATCACGTGGCTATCATGCACTGCTCACGTGGCTGATCATGCAATGATCACGTAGCTACCATGTACTGGTCACGTGACTGATCATGCACTGATCACGTGGCTGATCATGCACTGATCACGTGGCTGATCATGCACTGATCACGTGACTGATCATGCACTGATCACGTGGCTGATCATGCACTGATCACGTGGCTGATCATGCACTGATCACGCAGCTACCATGTACTGGTCACGTGACTGATCATGCACTGATCACATAATTGATCATGCACTGATCACGTGGCTTATCATGCACTGATCATGTGACTGATCATGTGCTGATCATGTTTGGTGTCATACACTGATCATGTGCCTCTGGAGGCAATGAACAAAGAGCTGAGTAGGCAGGATCAGTCAGCAGGCTATAATCATGGAACTCAGCTCTGAGAAATCATGCTGCTCAGCTGGCAATAATCAAGTAGATGAGCAGGCAGGAATTACACAGCACAGGTGGCAATTGTCAAGCAGATGACAGGCAGGAATCGTGCAGCTCAGCTGGCAATTGTCAAGCAGATGAGCAGACAGTAATCACGCAGCTCAGCAGGCCCTGATCACGTGACTGAGCATGCACTGTTCACGTGGCTGATCATACACTGATCACGTGACTGATCATGCACTGATCACTTGGCTATCATGCACTGATCACGTGACTGATCATGCACTGATCACGTAATTGTCATGCACTGATCACGTGGCTATCATGCACTGATCACGTGGCTGATCATGCACTGATCATGTGACTGATCATGCACTGATCACGTGGCTATCATGCACTGATCACGTGGCTGATCATGCACTGATCACGGGACTGATCATGCACTGATCACGGGCTATCATGCACTGACTACATGACTGACATGCACTGATCACGTGGATGATCATGCACTGATCACGTGACTGATCATGCACTGATCACGTGACTGATCATGCACTGATCACGTGGCTGATCATGCACTGATCACGTGGCTATCATGCACTGATCACGTGGCTGATCATGCACTGATCACGTAGCTATCATGCACTGATCACGTGACTGATCATGCACTGATCACGTGGCTATCATGCACTGATCACGTGGCTGATCATGCACTGATCACGTGGCTGATCATGCACTGATCACGTGACTGATCATGCACTGATCACGTGGCTATCATGCACTGATCACGTGGCTGATCATGCACTGATCACGTGGCTATCATGCACTGATCACGTGGCTATCATGCACTGATCACGTGGCTGATCATGCACTGATCACGTGACTGATCATGCACTGATCACGTGACTATCATGCACTGATCACGTGACTTCATGCACTGATCACGTGACTGATCATGCACTGATCACGTGGCTATCATGCACTGATCACGTGGCTATCATGCACTGATCACGTGGCTATCATGCACTGATCACGTGGCTGATCATGCACTGATCACATGACTGATCATGCACTGATCACGTGGCTATCATGCACTGATCACGTGGCTGATCATGCACTGATCACGTAGCTACCATGTACTGATCACGTGACTGATCATGCACTGATCACGTGACTGATCATGCACTGATCACGTGGCTGATCATGCACTGATCACGTGGCTATCATGCACTGCTCACGTGGCTGATCATGCAATGATCACGTAGCTACCATGTACTGGTCACGTGACTGATCATGCACTGATCACGTAACTGATCATGCACTGATCACGTGGCTGATCATGCACTGATCACGTGGCTGATCATGCACTGATCACGTGACTGATCATGCACTGATCACGTGACTGATCATGCACTGATCACGTGGCTGATCATGCACTGATACCGTGACTGAGCATGGACTGATCACATGACTATCATGTAGTGATCACGTGACTTAATGGCGCTGATCATGTGACTGATCATGCGCTGATCATGTTTGCTATCATACACTGATCATGTGCCTCTGGAGGCAATAAACAAAGAGCTGAGTAGGCACGAATCAAACAGTCAGCAGGCAATAATCATGGAACTCAGGTGTGAGGAATCATGCTGCTCAGCTGGCAATAATCAAGCAGCTGAGCAGGCAGGAATTACGCAGCACAGCTGGCAATTGTCAAGCAGATGACAGGCAGGAATCATGCAGCTCAGCTGGCAATTGTCAAGCAGATGAGCAGACAGTAATCACGCAGCTCAGCAGGCCCTGATCACGTGACTGAGCATGCACTGTTCACGTGGCTGATCATACACTGATCACGTGATGATCATGCACTGATCACTTGGATATCATGCACTGATCACGTGGCTGATCATACACTGTTCACCTGTCTGACCATGCACTGATCACGTGGCTGATCATACACTGCTCACGTAACTGATCATGCACTGATCACGTGGCTATCATGCACTGATCACGTGGCTGAAAATGCACTGTTCACGTGGCTGATCACACACCTGTCACGTGACATATCATGCACTGATCACGTGGCACTCATGCACTGATCACGTGGCTGATCATACACTGATCACGTGTCTGATCATGCACTGATCACGTGGCTGATCATGCACTGCTCACGTGACTGATCATGCACTGATCACGTGGCACTCATGCACTGATCACGTGGCTGATCATGCACTGATCACGTAACTGATCATGCACTGATCACGTGGCTATCATGCACTGATCACGTGGCTGATCATGCACTGATCACGTAGCTACCATATACTGGTCACGTGGCTGATCATGCACTGATCACGAATGATCATGCACTGATCACGTGACTGATCATGCACTGATCACGTGACTGATCATGCACTGATCACGTGGCTATCATGCACTGATCACGTGGCTGATCATGCACTGATCACGTAGCAATCATGCACTGATCACGTGACTGATCATGCACTGATCACGTAACTGATCATGCACTGATCACGTGGCTATCATGCACTGATCACGTGGCTGATCACACATGTCACGTGACTGATCATGCACTGATCACGTGGCTACCATGCACTGATCACGTGGCTGATCATGCACTGATCACGTAGCAACCATATACTGATCACGTGACTGATCATGCACTGATCACGTAATTGATCATGCACTGATCACGTGGCTGATCATGCACTGATCACGTGGCTGATCACACACGGTCACGTGACTGATCATGCACTGATCACGTGACTGATCATGCACTGATCACGTGGCTATCATGCACTGATCACGTGGCTATCATGCACTGATCACGTGGCTGATCACACACGATCACGTGACTGATCATGCACTGATCACGTGGCTATCATGCACTGATCACGTGGCTATCATGCACTGATCACGTGGCTGATCATGCACTGATCACGTAGCTATCATGCACTGATCACGTGACTGATCATGCACTGATCACGTAACTGATCATGCACTGATCACGTGACTGATCATGCACTGATCACATGACTGATCATGCACTGATCACGTGACTGATCATGCACTGATCACGTGGCTATCATGCACTGATCACGTGACTGATCATGCACTGATCACGTCTATATCATGCACTGATCACATGACTGCCATGCACTGATCACGTGGCTGATCATGCACTGATCACGTGACTATCATGCACTGATCACGTGGCTGATCATGCACTGATCACGTGGCTATCATGCACTGATCACGTGGCTGATCATGCACTGATCACGTGGCTATCATGCACTGATCACGTGGCTGATCATGCACTGATCACGCAGCTACCATGCACTGATCACATGGCTGATCATGCACTGATCACGTAACTGATCATGCACTGATCACGTGGCTTATCATGCACTGATCATGTGACTGATCATGTGCTGATCATGTTTGGTATCATACACTGATCATGTGCCTCTGGAGGCAATGAACAAAGAGCTGAGTAGGCAGGAATCAGTCAGCAGGCAAAATCATGGAACTCAGCTCTGAGAAATCATGCTGCTCAGCTGGCAATAATCAAGCAGATGAGCAGGCAGGAATTACGCAGCACAGGTGGCAATTGTCAAGCAGATGACAGGCAGGAATCGTGCAGCTCAGCTGGCAATTGTCAAGCAGATGAGCAGACAGTAATCACGCAGCTCAGCAGGCCCTGATCACGTGACTGAGCATGCACTGTTCACGTGGCTGATCACACACTGATCACGTGACTGATCATGCACTGATCACGTGCCTGATCATGCACTGATCACGTAGCTATCATGCACTGATCACGTGGCTGATCATACACTGATCACGGGACTGATCATGCACTGATCACGGGCTATCATGCACTGATCACATGACTGACATGCACTGATCACGTGGATGATCATGCACTGATCACGTGACTGATCATGCACTGATCACGTGACTGATCATGCACTGATCACGTGGCTGATCATGCACTGATCACGTGGCTATCATGCACTGCTCACGTGGCTGATCATGGCAATGATCACGTAGCTACCATGTACTGGTCACGTGACTGATCATGCACTGATCACGTAATTGATCATGCACTGATCACGTGGCTGATCATGCACTGATCACGTGGCTGATCATGCACTGATCACGTGACTGATCATGCACTGATCACGTGACTGATCATGCACTGATCACGTGGCTATCATGCACTGATCACGTGGCTGACATACACTGATCACGTGCCTGATCATGCACTGATCACGTGGCTGATCATGCACTGATCACGTGACTGATCATGCACTGATCACGTGTCTGATCATGCACTGATCACGTGGCTATCATGCACTGCTCACGTGGCTGATCATGCATGATCACGCAGCTACCATGTACTGGTCACATGACTGATCATGCACTGATCACGTGACTGATCATGCAGTGATCACGTGGCTATCATGCACTACTCACGTGGCTGATCATGCAATGATCATGTAGCTACCATGTACAGGTCACGTGAATGATCATACACCCATCAGGTGACTGATCATGCACTGATCACGTGGCTATCATGCACTGATCACGAGACTGATCATGCACTGATCACGTCTATATCATGCACTGATCACATGACTGCCCATGCACTGATCACGTGGATGATCATACACTAATCATGTGACAGATCATGCACTGATCACGTGGCTGATCATGCACTGATACCGTGACTGAGCATGGACTGATCACATGACTATCATGTAGTGATCACGTGACTTAATGGCGCTGATCATGTGACTGATCATGCGCTGATCATGTTTGGTATCATACACTGATCATGTGCCTCTGGAGGCAATGAACAAAGAGCTGAGTAGGCACGAATCAGTCAGCAGGCTATAATCATGGAACTCAGCTCTGAGGAATCATGCTGCTCAGCTGGCAATAATCAAGCAGCTGAGCAGGCAGGAATTACGCAGCACAGCTGGCAATTGTCAAGCAGATGACAGGCAGGAATCGTGCAGCTCAGCTGGCAATTGTCAAGCAGATGAGCAGACAGTAATCACGCAGCTCAGCAGGCCCTGATCACGTGACTGAGCATGCACTGTTCACGTGGCTGATCATACACTGATCACGTGATTGATCATGCACTGATCACTTGGATATCATGCACTGATCACGTGGCTGATCATACACTGTTCACGTGTCTGACCATGCACTGATCACGTGGCTGATCATACACTGCTCACGTAACTGATCATGCACTGATCACGTGGCTATCATGCACTGATCACGTGGCTGAACATGCACTGTTCACGTGGCTGATCACACACCTGTCACGTGACATATCATGCACTGATCACGTGGCTATCATGCACTGATCACGTGGCTGATCATGCAATGATCACGTAGCTATCATATACTGGTCACGTGACTGATCATGCACTGATCACGTAAATGATCATGCACTGATCACGTGACTGATCATGCACTGATCACGTGACTGATCATGCACTGATCACGTGGCTGATCATGCACTGATCACGTGACTGATCATGCACTGATCACGTGGCTGATCATGCACTGATCACGTGGCTGATCATGCACTGATCACGTGACTGATCATGCACTGATCACGTGGCTATCATGCACTGATCACGTGGCTGATCATGCACTGATCACGTGACTGATCATGCACTGATCACGTGACTGATCATGCACTGATCACGTGGCTATCATGCACTGATCACGTGGCTGATCACACTGATCACGTGACTGATCATGCACTGATCACGTGGCTATCATGCACTGATCACGTGGCTGATCATGCACTGATCACGGGACTGATCATGCACTGATCACGGGCTATCATGCATTGACTACATGACTCATGCACTGATCACGTGGCTGATCATGCACTGATCACGTGACTGATCATGCACTGATCACGTGACTGATCATGCACTGATCACGTGGCTGATCATGCACTGATCACGTGGCTATCATGCACTGATCACGTGGCTGATCATGCAATGATCACGTAGCTACCATGTACTGATCACGTGACTGATCATGCACTGATCACGTGATTGATCATGCACTGATCACGTGGCTGATCATGCACTGATCACGTGGCTGATCATGCACTGATCACGTGACTGATCATGCACCGATCACATGACTGATCATGCACTGATCACGTGGCTATCATGCACTGATCACTTGGCTGGACATGCACTGATCACGTGCCTGATCATGCACTGATCACGTGGCTGATCATGCACTGATCACGTGACTGATCATGCACTGATCACGTGACTGATCATGCACTGATCACGTGGCTATCATGCACTGCTCACGTGGCTGATCATGCAATGATCATGTAGCTACCATGTACAGGTCACGTGAATGATCATACACCCGTCAGGTGACTGATCATGCACTGATCACGTGGCTATCATGCACTGATCACGAGACTGATCATGCACTGATCACGTCTATATTATGCACTGATCACATGACTGCCCATGCACTGATCACGTGGATGATCATACACTAATCATGTGACAGATCATGCACTGATCACGTGGCTGATCATGCACTGATACCGTGACTGAGCATGGACTGATCACATGACTATCATGTAGTGATCACGTGACTTAATGGCGCTGATCATGTGACTGATCATGCGCTGATCATGTTTGCTATCATACACTGATCATGTGCCTCTGGAGGCAATAAACAAAGAGCTGAGTAGGCACGAATCAAACAGTCAGCAGGCAATAATCATGGAACTCAGCTGTGAGGAATCATGCTGCTCAGCTGGCAATAATCAAGCAGCTGAGCAGGCAGGAATTACACAGCACAGCTGGCAATTGTCAAGCAGATGACAGGCAGGAATCGTGCAGCTCAGCTGGCAATTGTCAAGCAGATGAGCAGACAGTAATCACGCAGCTCAGCAGGCCCTGATCACGTGACTGAGCATGCACTGTTCACGTGGCTGATCATACACTGATCACGTGACTGATCATGCACTGATAACTTGGATATCATGCACTGATCACGTGGCTGATCATACACTGTTCACGTGTCTGACCATGCACTGATCACGTGGCTGATCATACACTGATCACGTAACTGATCATGCACTGATCACGTGGCTATCATGCACTGATCACGTGGCTAATCATGCACTGTTCACGTGGCTGATCACACACTGTCACGTGACATATCATGCACTGATCACGTGACTGATCATGCACTGATCACGTGGCTATCATGCACTGATCACGTGGCTGATCATGCACTGATCACGTGTCTGATCATGCACTGATCACGTGGCTGATCATGCACTGATCACGTGACTGATCATGCACTGATCACGTGGCTATCATGCACTGATCACGTGACTGATCATGCACTGATCACGTGACTGATCATGCACTGATCACGTGGCTATCATGCACTGATCACGTGGCTGATCATGCACTGATCACGTGACTGATCATGCACTGATCACTGGCTATCATGCACTGATTACGTGGATATCATGCACTGATCACGTGGCTGATCATGCACTGATCACGTGACTGATCATGCACTGATCACGTCTGATCATGCACTGATATCCTGACTGATCATGCACTGATCACGTGGATGATCATACACTGATCATGTCACTGATCATGCACTGATCACGTGGCTATCATGCACTGATCACGTGGCTGATCATGCAATGATCACGTAGCTACCATGTACTGGTCACGTGACTGATCATGCACTGATCACGTAATTGATCATGCACTGATCACGTGGCTGATCATGCACTGATCACGTGGCTGATCATACACTGATCACGTGACTGATCATGCACTGATCACGTGACTGATCATGCACTGATCACGTGGCTATCATGCACTGATCACGTGGCTGACATACACTGATCACGTGCCTGATCATGCACTGATCACGTGGCTGATCATGCACTGATCACGTGACTGATCATGCACTGATCTCGTGTCTGATCACGCACTGATCACGTGGCTATCATGCACTGCTCACGTGGCTGATCATGCATGATCACGCAGCTACCATGTACTGGTCACATGACTGATCATGCACTGATCACGTGACTGATCATGCAGTGATCACGTGGCTATCATGCACTACTCACGTGGCTGATCATGCAATGATCATGTAGCTACCATGTACAGGTCACGTGAATGATCATACACCCATCAGGTGACTGATCATGCACTGATCACGTGGCTATCATGCACTGATCACGAGACTGATCATGCACTGATCACGTCTATATCATCCACTGATCACATGACTGCCCATGCACTGATCACGTGGATGATCATACACTAATCATGTGACAGATCATGCACTGATCACGTGGCTGATCATGCACTGATACCGTGACTGAGCATGGACTGATCACATGACTATCATGTAGTGATCACGTGACTTAATGGCGCTGATCATGTGACTGATCATGCGCTGATCATGTTTGGTATCATACACTGATCATGTGCCTCTGGAGGCAATGAACAAAGAGCTGAGTAGGCACGAATCAGTCAGCAGGCAATAATCATGGAACTCAGTGTGAGGAATCATGCTGCTCAGCTGGCAATAATCAAGTAGCTGAGCAGGCAGGAATTACGCAGCACAGCTGGCAATTGTCAAGCAGATGACAGGCAGGAATCGTGCAGCTCAGCTGGCAATTGTCAAGCAGATGAGCAGACAGTAATCACGCAGCTCAGCAGGCCCTGATCACGTGACTGAGCATGCACTGTTCACGTGGCTGATCATACACTGATCACGTGATTGATCATGCACTGATCACTTGGATATCATGCACTGATCACGTGGCTGATCATACACTGTTCACGTGTCTGACCATGCACTGATCACGTGGCTGATCATACACTGCTCACGTAACTGATCATGCACTGATCACGTGGCTATCATGCACTGATCACGTGGCTGAACATGCACTGTTCACGTGGCTGATCACACACCTGTCACGTGACATATCATGCACTGATCACGTGGCTATCATGCACTGCTCACGTGGCTGTCATGGAATGATCACGTAGCTATCATATACTGGTCACGTGACTGATCATGCACTGATCACGTAAATGATCATGCACTGTTCACGTGACTGATCATGCACTGATCACGTGACTGATCATGCACTGATCACGTGGCTGATCATGCACTGATCACGTGACTGATCATGCACTGATCACGTGGCTGATCATGCACTGATCACGTGGCTGATCATGCACTGATCACGTGCCTGATCATGCACTGATCACGTGGCTATCATGCACTGATCACGTGGCTGATCATGCACTGATCACGTGACTGATCATGCACTGATCACGTGACTGATCATGCACTGATCACGTGGCTATCATGCACTGATCACGTGGCTGATCACACTGATCACGTGACTGATCATGCACTGATCACGTGGCTATCATGCACTGATCACGTGGCTGATCATGCACTGATCACGGGACTGATCATGCACTGATCACGGGCTATCATGCACTGACACATGACTGATCATGCACTGATCACGTGGCTGATCATGCACTGATCACGTGACTGATCATGCACTGATCACGTGACTGATCATGCACTGATCACGTGGCTGATCATGCACTGATCACGTGGCTATCATGCACTGATCACGTGGCTGATCATGCAATGATCACGTAGCTATCATGTACTGGTCACGTGACTGATCATGCACTGATCACGTAACTGATCATGCACTGATCACGTGGCTGATCATGCACTGATCACGTGGCTGATCATGCACTGATCACGTGACTGATCATGCACTGATCACGTGACTGATCATGCACTGATCACGTGGCTATCATGCACTGATCACGTGGCTGACATACACTGATCACGTGCCTGATCATGCACTGATCACGTGGCTGATCATGCACTGATCACGTGACTGATCATGCACTGATCACGTGACTGATCATGCACTGATCACGTGGCTATCATGCACGGCTCACATGGCTGATCATGCAATGATCATGTAGCTACCATGTACAGGTCACGTGAATGATCATACACCCATCAGGTGACTGATCATGCACTGATCACGTGGCTATCATGCACTGATCACGAGACTGATCATGCACTAATCACGTCTATATTATGCACTGATCACATGACTGCCCATGCACTGATCACGTGGATGATCATACACTAATCATGTGACAGATCATGCACTGATCACGTGGCTGATCATGCACTGATACCGTGACTGAGCATGGACTGATCACATGACTATCATGTAGTGATCACGTGACTTAATGGCGCTGATCATGTGACTGATCATGCGCTGATCATGTTTGCTATCATACACTGATCATGTGCCTCTGGAGGCAATAAACAAAGAGCTGAGTAGGCACGAATCATACAGTCAGCAGGCAATAATCATGGAACTCAGCTGTGAGGAATCATGCTGCTCAGCTGGCAATAATCAAGCAGCTGAGCAGGCAGGAATTACGCAGCACAGCTGGCAATTGTCAAGCAGATGACAGGCAGGAATCGTGCAGCTCAGCTGGCAATTGTCAAGCAGATGAGCAGACAGTAATCACGCAGCTCAGCAGGCCCTGATCACGTGACTGAGCATGCACTGTTCACGTGGCTGATCATACACTGATCACGTGATTGATCATGCACTGATCACTTGGATATCATGCACTGATCACGTGGCTGATCATACACTGTTCACGTGTCTGACCATGCACTGATCACGTGGCTGATCATACACTGCTCACGTAACTGATCATGCACTGATCACGTGGCTATCATGCACTGATCACGTGGCTGAATATGCACTGATCACGTGGCTGATCACACCTGTCACGTGACATATCATGCACTGATCACGTGACTGATCATGCACTGATCACGTGGCTATCATGCACTGATCACGTGGCTGATCATGCACTGATCACGTGACTGATCATGCACTGATCACGTGGCTGATCATGCACTGATCACGTGACTGATCATGCACTGATCACGTGGCTATCATGCACTGATCACGTGACTGATCATGCACTGATCACGTGACTGATCATGCACTGATGAGTGGCAATCATGCACTGATCACGTGGCTGATCATGCACTGATCACGTGACTGATCATGCACTGATCACTGGCTATCATGCACTGATCACGTGGATATCATGCACTGATCACGTGGCTGATCATGCACTGATCATGTGACTGATCATGCACTGATCACGTCTGTATCATGCACTGATATCGTGACTGATCATGCACTGATCACGTGGATGATCATGCACTGATCATGTGACTGATCATGCACTGATCACGTGGCTATCATGCACTGATCACGTGGCTGATCATGCACTGATCACGTGTCTGATCATGCACTGATCACGTGGCTGATCATGCACTGATCACGTAACTGATCATGCACTGATCACGTGGCTATCATGCACTGATCACGTGGCTGATCATGCACTGATCACGTGGCTGATCACACACTGATCACGTGACTGATCATGCACTGATCACGTGGCATCATGCACTGATCACGTGGCTGATCATACACTGATCACGTGACTGATCATGCACTGATCACGTGGCTATCATGCACTGATCACGTGGCTGATCATGCACTGATCACGTAGCTATCATGCACTGATCACGTGACTGATCATGCACTGATCACGTGGCTGATCATGCACTGATCACGTGGCTATCATGCACTGATCACGTGGATATCATGCACTGATCACGTGGCTGATCATGACACGATCACGTGACTGATCATGCACTGATCACGTGGCTGATCATGCACTGATCACGTAGCTATCATGCACTGGTCACGTGACTGATCATGCACTGATCACGTAACTGATCATGCACTGATCACGTGACTGATCATGCACTGATCACGTGACTGATCATGCACTGATCACGTGACTGATCATGCACTGATCACGTGGCTATCATGCACTGATCACGTGGCTGATCATGCACTGATCACGCAGCTACCATGCACTGATCACATGACTGATCATGCACTGATCACGTAACTGATCATGCACTGATCACGTGGCTTATCATGCACTGATCATGTGATTCATCATGCGCTGATCATGTTTGCTGTCATACACTGATCATGTGCCTCTGGAGGCAATGAACAAAGAGCTGAGTAGGCAGGAATCAGTAGGCAATAATCATGGAACTCAGCTGTGAGAAATCATGCTGCTCAGCTGGCAATAATCAAGCAGATGAGCAGGCAGGAATTATGCAGCACAGCTGGCAATTGTCAAGCAGATGACAGGCAGGAATCGTGCAGCTCAGCTGGCAATTGTCAAGCATATGAGCAGACAGTAATCACGAAGCTCAGCAGGCCCTGATCACGTGA
Organism: Bos javanicus; assembly: GCF_032452875.1. Taxonomy (NCBI): domain Eukaryota; kingdom Metazoa; phylum Chordata; class Mammalia; order Artiodactyla; family Bovidae; genus Bos; species Bos javanicus. The sequence goes on along the minus strand of NW_026893750.1, from coordinate 18,111 downwards.
CTGAGCATGCACTGTTCACGTGGCTGATCATACACCGATCACGTGACTGATCATGCACTGATCACGTGGCTATCATGCACTGATCACGTGGCTGATCATGCACTGATCACGTAATTGTCATGCACTGATCACGTGGCTATCATGCACTGATCACGTGGCTGATCATGCACTGATCACGTGACTGATCATGCACTGATCACGTCTATATCATGCACTGATCACATGACTGATCATGCACTGATCACGTGGCTGATCATGCACTGATCACGTGACTGATCATGCACTGATCACGTGGCTATCATGCACTGCTCACGTGGCTGATCATGCAATGATCACGTAGCTACCATGTACTGGTCACGTGACTGATCATGCACTGATCACGTAATTGATCATGCACTGATCACGTGACTGATCATGCACTGATCACGTGACTGATCATGCACTGATCACGTGACTGATCATGCACTGATCACGTGGCTATCATGCACTGCTCATGTGGCTGATCATGCACTGATCACGTAGCTACCATGCACTGATCACGTGACTGATCATGCACTGATCACGTAATTGATCATGCACTGATCACGTGGCTGATCACACACTGATCACGTGACTGATCATGCACTGATCACGTGGCTATCATGCACTGATCACGTGGCTATCATGCACTGATCACGTGGCTGATCATGCACTGATCACGTGGCTATCATGCACTGATCACGTGACTGATCATGCACTGATCACGTAACTGATCATGCACTGATCACGTGACTGATCATGCACTGATCACGTGACTGATCATGCACTGATCACGTGACTGATCATGCACTGATCACGTGGCTATCATGCACTGATCACGTGACTGATCATGCACTGATCACGTCTGATCATGCACTGATCACATGACTGATCATGCACTGATCACGTGGCTGATCATGCACTGTCACGTGACTGATCATGCACTGATCACGTGGCTATCATGCACTGATCACGTGGCTGATCATGCACTGATCACGTGCTGATCATGCACTGATCACGTGGCTATCATGCACTGATCACGTGGCTGATCATGCACTGATCACGCAGCTATCATGCACTGGTCACGTGGCTGATCATGCACTGATCACGTAACTGATCATGCACTGATCACGTGGCTTATCATGCACTGATCATGTGACTGATCATGTGCTGATCATGTTTGGTGTCATACACTGATCATGTGCCTCTGGAGGCAATGAACAAAGAGCTGAGTAGGCACGAATCAGTCAGCAGGCAATAATCATGGAACTCAGCTGTGAGAAATCATGCTGCTCAGCTGGCAATAATCAAGTAGCTGAGCAGGCAGGAATTACGCAGCACAGCTGGCAATTGTCAAGCAGATGACAGGCAGGAATCGTGCAGCTCAGCTGGCAATTGTCAAGCAGATGAGCAGACAGTAATCACGCAGCTCAGCAGGCCCTGATCACGTGACTGAGCATGCACTGTTCACGTGGCTGATCACACACTGATCACGTGACTGATCATGCACTGATCACGTGGCTGATCATGCACTGATCACGTGGCTGATCATGCACTGATCACGTGGCTGATCATACACTGATCACGGGACTGATCATGCACTGATCACGGGCTATCATGCACTGATCACATGACTGACATGCACTGATCACGTGGATGATCATGCACTGATCACGTGACTGATCATGCACTGATCACGTGACTGATCATGCACTGATCACGTGGCTGATCATGCACTGATCACGTGGCTATCATGCACTGATCACGTGGCTGATCATGGCAATGATCACGTAGCTACCATGTACTGGTCACGTGACTGATCATGCACTGATCACGTAACTGATCATGCACTGATCACGTGGCTGATCATGCACTGATCACGTGGCTGATCATGCACTGATCACGTGACTGATCATGCACTGATCACGTGACTGATCATGCACTGATCACGTGGCTATCATGCACTGATCACGTGGCTGGACATGCACTGATCACGTGCCTGATCATGCACTGATCACGTGGCTGATCATGCACTGATCACGTGACTGATCATGCACTGATCACGTGACTGATCATGCACTGATCACGTGGCTATCATGCACTGATCACGTGGCTGATCATGCATGATCACGCAGCTACCATGTACTGGTCACATGACTGATCATGCACTGATCACGTGACTGATCATGCAGTGATCACGTGGCTATCATGCACTACTCACGTGGCTGATCATGCAATGATCATGTAGCTACCATGTACAGGTCACGTGAATGATCATACACCCATCAGGTGACTGATCATGCACTGATCACGTGGCTATCATGCACTGATCACGAGACTGATCATGCACTGATCACGTCTATATCATGCACTGATCACATGACTGCCCATGCACTGATCACGTGGATGATCATACACTAATCATGTGACAGATCATGCACTGATCACGTGGCTGATCATGCACTGATACCGTGACTGAGCATGGACTGATCACATGACTATCATGTAGTGATCACGTGACTTAATGGCGCTGATCATGTGACTGATCATGCGCTGATCATGTTTGGTATCATACACTGATCATGTGCCTCTGGAGGCAATGAACAAAGAGCTGAGTAGGCACGAATCAGTCAGCAGGCTATAATCATGGAACTCAGCTCTGAGGAATCATGCTGCTCAGCTGGCAATAATCAAGCAGCTGAGCAGGCAGGAATTACGCAGCACAGCTGGCAATTGTCAAGCAGATGACAGGCAGGAATCGTGCAGCTCAGCTGGCAATTGTCAAGCAGATGAGCAGACAGTAATCACGCAGCTCAGCAGGCCCTGATCACGTGACTGAGCATGCACTGTTCACGTGGCTGATCATACACTGATCACGTGATTGATCATGCACTGATCACTTGGATATCATGCACTGATCACGTGGCTGATCATACACTGTTCACGTGTCTGACCATGCACTGATCACGTGGCTGATCATACACTGCTCACGTAACTGATCATGCACTGATCACGTGGCTATCATGCACTGATACGTGGCTGAACATGCACTGTTCACGTGGCTGATCACACACCTGTCACGTGACATATCATGCACTGATCACGTGGCTATCATGCACTGCTCACGTGGCTGTCATGGAATGATCACGTAGCTATCATATACTGGTCACGTGACTGATCATGCACTGATCACGTAAATGATCATGCACTGATCACGTGACTGATCATGCACTGATCACGTGACTGATCATGCACTGATCACGTGGCTGATCATGCACTGATCACGTGACTGATCATGCACTGATCACGTGGCTGATCATGCACTGATCACGTGGCTGATCATGCACTGATCACGTGACTGATCATGCACTGATCACGTGGCTATCATGCACTGATCACGTGGCTGATCATGCACTGATCACGTGACTGATCATGCACTGATCACGTGACTGATCATGCACTGATCACGTGGATATCATGCACTGATCACGTGGCTGATCACACTGATCACGTGACTGATCATGCACTGATCACGTGGCTATCATGCACTGATCACGTGGCTGATCATGCACTGATCACGGGACTGATCATGCACTGATCACGGGCTATCATGCACTGACACATGACTGACATGCACTGATCACGTGGATGATCATGCACTGATCACGTGACTGATCATGCACTGATCACGTGACTGATCATGCACTGATCACGTGGCTGATCATGCACTGATCACGTGGCTATCATGCACTGATCACGTGGCTGATCATGCAATGATCACGTAGCTACCATGTACTGGTCACGTGACTGATCATGCACTGATCACGTAATTGATCATGCACTGATCATGTGGCTGATCATGCACTGATCACGTGGCTGATCATGCACTGATCACGTAACTGATCATGCACTGATCACGTGACTGATCATGCACTGATCACGTGGCTATCATGCACTGATCACGTGGCTGATCATGCACTGATCACGTGCCTGATCATGCACTGATCACGTGGCTGATCATGCACTGATCACGTGACTGATCATGCACAGATCTCGTGTCTGATCATGCACTGATCACGTGGCTATCATGCACTGCTCACATGGCTGATCAAGCAATGATCATGTACCTACCATGTACAGGTCACGTGAATGATCATACACCCATCAGGTGACTGATCATGCACTGATCACGTGGCTATCATGCACTGATCACGAGACTGATCATGCACTGATCCCGTCTATATTATGCACTGATCACATGACTGCCCATGCACTGATCACGTGGATGATCATACACTAATCATGTGACAGATCTTGCACTGATCACGTGGCTGATCATGCACTGATACCGTGACTGAGCATGGACTGATCACATGACTATCATGTAGTGATCACGTGACTTAATGCGCTGATCATGTGACTGATCATGCGCTGATCATGTTTGCTATCATACATTGATCATGTGCCTCTGGAGGCAATAAATAAAGAGCTGAGTAGGCACGAATCATACAGTCAGCAGGCAATAATCATGGAACTCAGCTGTGAGGAATCATGCTGCTCAGCTGGCAATAATCAAGCAGCTGAGCAGGCAGGAATTACACAGCACAGCTGGCAATTGCCAAGCAGATGACAGGCAGGAATCGTGCAGCTCAGCTGGCAATTGTCAAGCCGATGAGCAGACAGTATTCACGCAGCTCAGCAGGCCCTGATCACGTGACTGAGCATGCACTGTTCACGTGGCTGATCATACACTGATCACGTGATTGTTCATGCACTGATAACTTGGATATCATGCAGTGATCACGTGCTGATCATACAGTGTTCACGTGTCTGACCATGCACTGATCAGGCGGCTGATCATACACTGGTCACGAAACTGATCATGCACTGATCACGTGGCTATCATGCACTGAATACGTGGCTTAATATACTGTTCACGTGGCTGATCACACACCTGTCACGTGACATATCATACACTTATCACTTGATTGATCATGCACTGATCACTTGGATATCATGCACTGATCACGTGGCTGATCATACACTGTTCACGTGTCTGACCATGCACTGATCACGTGGCTATCATACACTGCTCACGTAACTGATCATGCACTGATCACGTGGCTATCATGCACGGATCACGTGACTGATCCTGCACTGATCACGTGACTGACCATGCACTGATGAGTTGGCAATCATGCACTGATTACTTGGCTGATCATACACTGATCACGTGACTGATAATTCACTGATCATCTGGCTATCGTGCACTCATTACTGGATATCGTGCACTGATCACGTGGTTGATCATACACTGATCATGAGACTGATCTTGCACTGATCACGTCTGTATCATGCACTGATATCCTGACTGCCCATGCACTAATCACGTGGATAAACATACACTGATCAAGTCACAGATCATGCAGTGATCACGTGGCTATCATGCACTGCTCAGGTGGCTGATCTGGCAATGATCACGTAGCTACCATGTACTGGTCACGTGACTCCTCATGCACTGATCACGTAATTGATCATGCACTGATCATGTGGCTGATCATGCACTGATCACGTGGCTGATCATACACTGTTCACGTGACTGATCATGCACTGATCACGTGACTGATCATGCACTGATCACGTGGCTATCATGCACTGATCACTTGGCTGGACATACACTGATCACGTGCCTGCTCATGCACTGATCACGTGGCTGATCATGCACTGATCACGTGACAGATCATGCACTGATCTCGTGTCTGATCATGCACTGATCACGTGGCTATCATGCACTGCTCACGTGGCTGATCATGCGATGATCACGCAGCTACCATGTACTGGTCACATGACTGATCATGCACTGATCACGTGACTGATCATGCAGTGATCACGTGGCTATCGTGCACTACTCACGTGGCTGATCATGCAATGATCATGTAGCTACCATGTACAGGTCACGTGAATGATCATACACCCATCAGGTGACTGATCATGCACTGATCACGTGGCTATCATGCACTGATCACGAGACTGATCATGCACTGATCACGTCTATATCATCCACTAATCACATGACTGCCCATGCACTGATCACGTGGATGATCATACACTAATCATGTGACAGATCATGCACTGATCACGTGGCTGATCATGCACTGATACCGTGACTGAGCATGGACTGATCACATGACTATCATGTAGTGATCACGTGACTTAATGGCGCTGATCATGTGACTGATCATGCGCTGATCATGTTTGGTGTCACACACTGATCATGTGCCTCTGGAAGCAATGAACATAGAGCTGAGTAGGCAGGAATCAGTCAGCAGGCTACAATCATGGAACTCACCTCTGAGAAATCATGCTGCTCAGCTGGCAATAATCAAGTAGATGAGCAGGCAGGAATAACGCAGCACAGGTGGCAATTGTCAAGCAGATGACAGGCAGGAATCCTGCAGATCAGCTGGCAATTGTCAAGCAGATGAGCAGACAGTAATCACGCAGCTCAGCAGGCCCTGATCACGTGACTGAGCATGCACTGTTCACGTGGCTGATCATACACTGATCACGTGATTGATCATGCACTGATCACTTGGATATCATGCACTGATCACGTGGCTGATCATACACTGTTCACGTGTCTGACCATGCACTGATCACGTGGCTGATCATACACTGCTCACGTAACTGATCATGCACTGATCACGTGGCTATCATGCACTGAATACGTGGCTGAACATGCACTGTTCACGTGGCTGATCACACACCTGTCCCGTGACATATCATGCACTGATCACGTGTCTATCATGCACTGCTCACGTGGCTCGTCATGGAATGATCACGTAGCTATCATATACTGGTCATGTGACTGATCCTACACAGATCACGTAAATGATCATGCACTGTTCATGTGACTGATCATGTACTGATCACGTGACTGATCATGCACTGATCACGTGGCTGATCATGCACTGATCACGTGATTGATCATGCACTTATCATTTGGCTGAGCATGCCCTGATCACGTGGCTGATCATACACTGATCACGTGCCTGATCATGCACTGATCACGTGGCTATCATGCACTGATCACTTGGCTGGTCATACACTGATCACATGACTGATCATGCACTGTTCACGTGACTGATCATGTACAGATCACCTGGATATCATGCACTGATCACGTGGCTGATCACACAAGAATCAGCGTGACTGATCATGCACTGATCACGTAGCTATCTTGCACTGATCACTTGGGTGATCATACACTCATAACGGGACTGATCGTGCACTGATCACGGCGCTATCACGCATTGACTACATGACTCCACATGCACTGATCACGTGGATGATCATGCACTGATCACGTGACTGATCATGCACTGATCACGTGACTGATCATGCACTGATCACATGGCTGATCATGCACTGATCACGTGGCTATCATGCACTGCTCACCTGGCTGATCTGGCAATGATCACGTAGCTACCATGTACTGGTCACGTGACTGATCATGCACTGATCACGTAATTGATCATGCACTGATCATGTGGCTGATCATGCACTGATCACGTGGCTGATCATACACTGATCACGTAACTGATCATGCACTGATCACATGACTGATCATGCACTGATCACGTGGCTATCATGCACTGATCACTTGGCTGGACATACAGTGATCACGTGCCTGGTCATGCACTGATCACGTGGCTGTTCATGCACTGATCACGTGACTGATCATGCACTGATCTCGTGTCTGATCATGCACTGATCACGTGGCTATCATGCACTGCTCACATGGCTGATCAAGCAATGATCATGTACCTACCATGTACAGGTCACGTGAATGATCATACACCCATCAGGTGACTGATCATGCACTGATCACGTGGCTATCATGCACTGATCACGAGACTGATCATGCACTGATCCCGTCTATATTATGCACTGATCACATGACTGCCCATGCACTGATCACGTGGATGATCATACACTAATCATGTGACAGATCTTGCACTGATCACGTGGCTGATCATGCACTGATACCGTGACTGAGCATGGACTGATCACATGACTATCATGTAGTGATCACGTGACTTAATGGCGCTGATCATGTGACTGATCATGCGCTGATCATGTTTGCTATCATACATTGATCATGTGCCTCTGGAGGCAATAAATAAAGAGCTGAGTAGGCACGAATCATACAGTCAGCAGGCAATAATCATGGAACTCAGCTGTGAGGAATCATGCTGCTCAGCTGGCAATAATCAAGCAGCTGAGCTGGCAGGAATTACACAGCACAGCTGGCAATTGCCAAGCAGATGACAGGCAGGAATCGTGCAGCTCAGCTGGCAATTGTCAAGCCGATGAGCAGACAGTATTCACGCAGCTCAGCAGGCCCTGATCACGTGACTGAGCATGCACTGTTCACGTGGCTGATCATACACTGATCACGTGATTGTTCATGCACTGATAACTTGGATATCATGCAGTGATCACGTGGCTGATCATACAGTGTTCACGTGTCTGACCATGCACTGATCAGGCGGCTGATCATACACTGGTCACGAAACTGATCATGCACTGATCACGTGGCTATCATGCACTGAATACGTGGCTTAATATGCACTGTTCACGTGGCTGATCACACACCTGTCACGTGACATATCATACACTTATCACTTGATTGATCATGCACTGATCACTTGGATATCATGCACTGATCACGTGGCTGATCATACACTGTTCACGTGTCTGACCATGCACTGATCACGTGGCTGATCATACACTGCTCACGTAACTGATCATGCACTGATCACGTGGCTATCATGCACGGATCACGTGACTGATCCTGCACTGATCACGTGACTGACCATGCACTGATGAGTTGGCAATCATGCACTGATTACTTGGCTGATCATACACTGATCACGTGACTGATAATTCACTGATCATCTGGCTATCGTGCACTCATTACCTGGATATCGTGCACTGATCACGTGGTTGATCATACACTGATCATGAGACTGATCTTGCACTGATCACGTCTGTATCATGCACTGATATCCTGACTGCCCATGCACTAATCACGTGGATAAACATACACTGATCATGTCACAGATCATGCAGTGATCACGTGGCTATCATGCACTGATCACGTGTTTGATCATACACTGTTCACGTGTCTGACCATGCACTGCTCACGAGGCTGATCATACACTGTTCACGTAACTGATCATGCACTGATCACGTGGCTATCATGCACTGATCACGTGGCTGAACATGCACTGTTCACGTGGCTTATCACACACCTGTCACGTGACTGATCATGCACTGATCACGTGGCACTCATGCACTGATCACGTGGCTGATCATATTCTGCTCACGTAACTGATCATGCACACATCAGGTGGCTATCATGCACTTCTCACCTGGCTGGTCATGCAATGTTCACGTAGCTACCATATACTGGTCACGTGACTGATCATGCACAGACCACGTAAATGATCATGAAGTGATCACGTGGCTATCCTGCACTGATCACGTGGATAACATGCACTGATCAGGTGGCTGATCAGACACGTATCACGTGACTGATCATGCACTGATCACGTGGCTGATCATGCAATGATCACGTAGCTAACATGCACTGGTCACATGACTGATCATGCACTGATCAGGTAACTGATCATGCACTGATCACCTGACTGATCATGCACAGATCACATGACTGATTATGCACAGATCACGTGACTGATCGTGCACTGATCACGTGGCTATCATGCACTGCTCCCGTGGCTGATCATGCAATGATCACGCAGCTACCATGTACTGGTCACATGACTGATCATGCACTGATCACGTAATTGATCATGCACTGATCACCTGGCTTATCATGCATTGATTATGTGATTCATCATGTGCTGATCATGTTTGATGTCATACACTGATCATGAGCCTCTGGAGGCAATGAACAAAGAGCTGAGTAGGCAGGAATCAGTAGGCAATAATCATGGAACTCAGCTCTGAGAAATCATGCTGCTCAGCTGGCAATAATCAAGTAGATGAGCAGGCAGGAATTATGCAGCACAGATGGCAATTGTCAAGGAGATGACAGGCAGGAATCGTACAGCTCAGCTGGCAATTGTCAAGCATATGAGCAGACAGTAATCACGAAGCTCAGTAGGCCCTGATCACGTGACTGAGCATGCACTGTTCACGTCGCTGATCACACACCTATCACGTGAATGACCATGCACTGATCACATGGCTCTCATGCACAGATCACGTGATTGCGCATGCACTGTTCACGTAATTGTATGCACTGCTCATGTGGCTATCATGCACTGATGACATGGCTGATCGTGCACTGATCATGTGACTGATCATGCACTGATCACGTCTATATCATGCACTGATCACATGACTGCCCATGCACTGATCACGTGGCTGATCATACACTGATCATGCGACAGATCATGCACTGATCACGTGGCTATCATGCACTGCTCACGCGGCTGTTCATGCAATGATCACGTAGCTACCATGTACTGGTCACGTGAGTGATCATGCACTGATCACGTAATTGATTATGCACTGATCAATTGACTTATCATGCACTGTTCAGGTGAGTGATCATGCACTGATCACGTGACTGATCATGCACTGATCTCATGGCTATCATGCAGAGCTCATGTGGCTGATCATGCAATGATCACCTAGCTACCATATACTGGTCACGTGACTGATCATGCACTGATCACGTAATTGATCATGCACTGATCATGTGGCTGATCATGCACTGATCACGTGGCTGATCATCCACTGGTCACGTGACTGATCATGCACTGATCACGTGACTGATCATGCACTGATCACGTGGCTATCATGCACTGATCACTTGGCTGGTCATACACTGATCACGTGCCTGGTCATGCACAGATTACATGACTGATCATGCATTGAACACGTGACTGATCATGCACTGATCACGTGGCTATCATGCACTACTCACGTGGCTGATCATGCAATGACCATGTAGCTACCATGTACCGGTCAGGTGACTGATCAAACACCCATTAGGTGACAGATCATGCACTGATCACGTCGCTGATCATACACTGATCACCTGCCTGGTCATGCACAGATCACGTGATAAATCATGAACTGATCACATAGCTATCATGAAATGATCACCTGGCTGATCATGCACTGATCACGTGGATGATCATGCACTGATACCGTGACTGAGCATGGACTGATCACATGACTATCATGTAGTGATCACGTGACTTAATGGCTCTGATCATGTGACTGATCATGTGCTGATCATGTTTGCTATCATACACTGATCATGTGCCTCTGGAGGCAATAAAAAAAGAGCTGAGTAGGCACGAATCAGACAGTCAGCAGGCAATAATCATGGAACACAGGTGTGAGGAATCATGCTGCTCAGCTGGCAATAATCAAGCAGCTGAGCAGGCAGGAATTACGCAGCACAGCTGGCAATTCTCAAGCAGATGACAGGCAGGAATCATGCAGTTCAGCTGGCAATTGTCAAGCAGATGAGCAGACAGTAATCACGCAGCTCAGCAGGCCCTCATCACGAGACTGAGCATGCACTATTCACGTGGCTGATCATACACTGATCACGTGATGATCATGCACTGATCACTTGGAAATCATGCACTGATCACGTGGCTGATCATACACTGTTCAACTGTCTGACCATGCACTGATCACGTGGCTGATCATACACTGCTCAGGTAACTGATCATGCACTGATCACGTGGCTATCATGCACTGATCTCGTGACTGATCATGCACTGATCACGTAATTGATCATGCACTGATCACCTGGCTTATCATGCATTGATTATGTGACTGATCATGTGCTGATCATGTTTGGTGTCACACACTGATCATGTGCCTCTGGAGGCAATGAACATAGAGCTGAGTAGGCAGGAATCAGTCAGCAGGCTATAATCATGGAACTCACCTCTGAGAAATCATGCTGCTCAGCTGGCAATAATCAAGTAGATGAGCAAGCAGGAATTACGCAGCACAGGTGGCAATTGTCAAGGAGATGACAGGCAGGAATCGTGTAGCTCAGCTGGAAATTGTCAAGCAGATGAGCAGACATTAATCACGCAGTTCAGCAGGCCCTGATCACGTGACTGAGCATGCACTGTTCACGTGGCCGATCACACACCTATCACGTGACTGATCATGCACTGATCATGTGACTGATCATGCACTGACCACTTGGCTGGACATACACTGTTCAGGTGCCTGGTCATGCACTGATCACGTGGCTGATCATGCACTGATCACGTGACTGATCATGCACTGATCTCGTGACTGATCATGCAGTGATCACGTGGCTATCATTCACTACTCACGTGGCTGATCATGCAATGATCATGTAGCTACCATGTACAGGTCACGTGAATGATCATACACCCATCAGGTGACTGATCATGCACTGATCACGTGGCTATCATGCACTGATCACGAGACTGGTCATGCACTGATCACCTCTATATCATACACTGATCACATGACTGCCCATGCACTGATCACGTGGATGATCATACACTAATCATGTGACAGATCATGCACTGATCACGTGGCTGATCATGCACTGATACCGTGACTGAGCATGGACTGATCACATGACTATAATGTAGTGATCACGTGACTTAATCCTCTGATCATGTGACTGATCATGCGCTGATCATGTTTGCTATCATACACTCATCATGTGCCTCTGGAGGCAATAAACAAAGAGCTGAGTAGGCACGAATCAAACAGTCAGCAGGCAATAATCATGGAACTCAGCTGTGAGGAATCATGCTGCTCAGCTGGCAATAATCAAGCAGCTGAGCAGGCAGGAATTACACAGCACAGCTGGCAATTGTCAAGCATATGACAGGCAGGAATCGTGCAGCTCAGCTGGCAATTGTCAAGCAGATGAGCAGACAGTAATCATGCAGCTCAGCAGGCCCTGACCACGTGATTGAGCATGCACTGTTCACGTGGCTGATCATACACTGATCACTTGATTGATCATGCACTGATCACTTGGATATCATGCACTGATCACGTGGCTGATCATACACTGTTCACGTGTCTGACCATGCACTGTTCACGCGGCTGATCATACACTGCTCATTTAACTGATCATGCACTGATCACGTGGCTATCATGCACTGAATACGTGGCTGAACATGCACTGTTCACGTGGCTCATCACACACCTGTCACGTGACATATCATGCAGTGATCACGTGGCACTCATGCACTGATCACGTGGCTGATCATACTCTGCTCACGTAACTCATCATGCACACATCACGTTTCTATCATTCACTGCTCACGTGGCTCCTCATGGAATGATCACGTAGCTACCATATACTGGTCACGTGACTGATCATGCACAGATCACGTTAATGATCATGCACTGTTCACGTGACTGATCATGTACTGATCACGTGACTGATCATGCCCTGATCACGTGGCTGATCATGCACTGATCACGTAATTGATCATGCACTTCTAATTTGGCTGATCATGCACTGATCACGTGGCTGATCATACACTGATCACGTGACTGATCATGCACTGATCACGTGGCTATCATGCACTGCTAACGTTGCTCATCATGAAATGATCACGCAGCTACCACGTGCTGGTCACGTGACTGATCATGCACTGATCATGTGGCTGATCATGCACTGATCACGTGACTGATCATGCACTGATCACGTGACTGATCATGCACTGATCACGTGGCTATAATGCACTGATCACTTGGCTGGTAATACACTGATCACACAGCTACCATGTACTGGTCACGTGACTGATCATGCACTGATGACGTAATTGATCATGCACTGATCATGTGGCTGATTATGCACTGATCACTTGACTGATCATGCACTGATCACGTGACTTATCATGCACTGATCACGTGGCTATCATGCACTGATCACATGGCTGGTCATACACTGATCACGTGCCTGGTCATGCACAGATTTCATGACTGATCATGCACTGATCACGTCACTGATCATGCACTGATCACGTGGCTATCATGCACTACTCACGTGGCTGATCATGCAATGATCATGTAGCTACCATGTACCAGTCACGTGACTGATCATACACCCATCAGGTGACTGATCATGCACTGATCACGTGGCTATCATGCACTGTTCACGTGGCTGATCATACACTGATCACCTGCCTGGTCATGCACAGATCGCGTGACTAATCTTGAACTGATCACCTAGCAATCATTCACTGATCACCTGGCTGATCATGCACTGATCACGTGGCTATCATGCAATGATCACGTGGCTATCATGCACTGATCACGTAGCTGATCATGCACTGATACCGTGACTGAGCATGGACTGATCACATGACTATCATTTAGTGATCACCTGACTTAATGGCGCTGACCATGTGACTGATCATGCACTGAGCATGTTTGCTATCGTACACTGATCATGTGCCTCTGGAGGCAATAAACAAAGAGCTGAGTAGGTATGAATCAAACAGTCAGCAGGCAATAATCAGGAAACTCAGCTGTGAGGAATCATGCTGCTGAGCTGGCAATAATCAAGCAGCTGAGCAGGCAGGAATTACACAGCACAGCTGGCAATTGTCAAGCAGATGACAGGCAGGAATCATGCAGCTCAGCTGGCAATTGTCAAGCAGATGAGCAGACAGTAATCACGCAGCTCAGCAGGCCCTGATCACGTGACTGAGCATGCACTGTTCACGTGGCTGATCATACACTTATCACGTGATTGATCATGCACTGATCACTTGGATATCATGCACTGATCACGTGGCTAATCATACAGTGTTCACGTGTCTGACCATGCACTGATCACGTGGCTGATCATACACTGCTCACGTAACTGATCATGCACTGATCACGTAATTGATCATGCACTGATCACGTGGCTGATCATGCAATGATCACCTAGCTACCATGTACTGGTCCCGTGAGTGATCATGCACTGATCACGTAATTGATCATGCACTGATCACGTGGCTGATCATACTCTGCTCACGTAACTGATCACGCACACTTCACGTGGCTATCATGCACTTCTCACCTGGCTGGTCATGCAATGTTCACGTAGCTACCATGTACTGGTCACGTGACTGATCATGCTCAGATCACTTAAATGATCATGAACTGTTCAGTTGACTGATCATGTACTGATCACGTGACTGATCATGCACTGATCACGTGGCTATCATGCACTGCTCACATGGCTGATCATGCAATGATCACGTAGCAACCATGTACTGGTCACGTGACTGATCATGCACTGATCACGTAATTAATCCTGCACTGATCACCTGACTCATCATGCACTGATCACGTGGCTGATCATGCACTGATCACGTGCCTGATCATGCACTGATCACGTGGCTGATCATGCACTGATCACGTAGCTAACATGCACTGGTCACATGACTGATCATGCACTGATCACGTAACTGATCATGCACTGATCACCTGACTGATCATGCACAGATCACGTGACTGATTATGCACAGATCACGTGGCTGAACGTGCACTGATCACGTGGCTATCATGCACTGCTCACGTGGCTGATCATGCACTGATCACGCAGGTACCATGTACTGGTCACATGACTGATCATGCACTGATCACGTAACTGATCATGCACTGATCACGTGGCTTATCATGCACTGATTACGTGGTTCATCATGTGCTGATCATGTTTGATGTCATACACTGATCACGTGCCTCTGGAGGCAATGAACAAAGAGCTGAGTAGGCAGAATCACGTAGGCAATAATCATGGAACTCAGCTCTGAGAAATCATGCTGCTCAGCTGGCAATAATCAAGTAGATGAGCAGGCAGGAATTATGCAGCACAGTGGCAATTGTCAAGGAGATGACAGGCAGGAATCGTACAGCTCAGCTGGCAATTGTCAAGCATATGAGCAGACAGTAATCACGCAGCTCAGTAGGCCCTGATCACGTGACTGAGCATGCACTGTTCACGTCGCTGATCACACACCGATCACGTGAATGACCATGCACTGATCACATGGCTCTCATGCACAGATCACGTGACTGCGCATGCACTGTTCACGTAATTGTATGCACTGCTCATGTGGCTATCATGCACTGATGACATGGCTGATCGTGCACTGATCATGTGACTGATCATGCACTGATCACGTCTATATCATGCACTGATCACATGACTGCCCATGCACTGATCACGTGGCTGATCATACACTGATCACGCGACAGATCATGCACTGATCACGTGGCTATCATGCACTGCTCACGCGGCTGTTCATGCAATGATCACGTAGCTACCATGTACTGGTCACGTGAGTGATCATGCACTGATCACGTAACTGATTATGCACTGATCACGTGACTATCATGCACTGTTCAGGTGGGTGATCATGCACTGATCACGTGCCTGATCATGCACTGATCACGTGGCTATCATGCACTGCTCACGTGGCTATCATGCAATGATCACGTAGCTACCATATACTGATCACGTGACTGATCATGCACTGATCACGTAATTGATCATGCACTGATCACGTGGCTGATCATGCACTGATCACGTGGCTGATCATCCACTGGTCACGTGACTGATCATGCACTGATCACGTGACTGATCATGCACTGATCACGTGGCTATCATGCACTGATCACGTGGCTGATCATACACTGATCACGCGCCTGGTCATGCACAGATTACGTGACTGATCATGCATTGAACACGTGACTGATCATGCACTGATCACGTGGCTATCATGCACTACTCACGTGGCTGATCATGCAATGACCATGTAGCTACCATGTACCGGTCAGGTGACTGATCAAACACCCATTAGGTGACAGATCATGCACTGATCACGTGGCGCTGATCATACACTGATCACCTGACTGGTCATGCACAGATCACGCGATAACTCATGAACTGACGTCACCATAGCTATCATGAACTGATCACCTGACTGATCATGCACTGATCACGTGGATGCATCATGCACTATACCGTGACTGAGCATGGACTGATCACATGACTATCATGTAGTGATCACGTGACTTAATGGCTCTGATCATGTGACTGATCATGCGCTGATCATGTTTGCTATCATACACTGATCATGTGCCTCTGGAGGCAATAAAAAAGAGCTGAGTAGGCACGAATCAGACAGTCAGCAGGCAATAATCATGGAACACAGCTGTGAGGAATCATGCTGCTCAGCTGGCAATAATCAAGCAGCTGAGCAGGCAGGAATTACGCAGCACAGCTGGCAATTCTCAAGCAGATGACAGGCAGGAATCATGCAGTTCAGCTGGCAATTGTCAAGCAGATGAGCAGACAGTAATCACGCAGCTCAGCAGGCCCTCATCACGAGACTGAGCATGCACTATTCACGTGGCTGATCATACACTGATCACGTGATTGATCATGCACTGATCACTTGGAAATCATGCACTGATCACGTGGCTGATCATACACTGTTCAAGTGTCTGACCATGCACTGATCACGTGGCTGATCATACACTGCTCACGTAACTGATCATGCACTGATCACGTGGCTGATCATGCACTGATCACGTGACTGATCATGCACTGATCACGTGGCTGATCATGCACTGATTACGTGGCTTATCATGCATTGATCACGTGACTGATCATGTGCTGATCATGTTTGGTGTCACACACTGATCATGTGCCTCTGGAGGCAATGAACATAGAGCTGAGTAGGCAGGAATCAGTCAGCAGGCTATAATCATGGAACTCACCTCTGAGAAATCATGCTGCTCAGCTGGCCATAATCAAGTAGATGAGCAAGCAGGAATTACGCAGCACAGGTGGCAATTGTCAAGGAGATGGCAGGCAGGAATCGTGTAGCTCAGCTGGAAATTGTCAAGCAGATGAGCAGACAGTAATCACGCAGTTCAGCAGGCCCTGATCACGTGACTGAGCATGCACTGTTCACGGCTGATCACACACCTATCACGTGACTGATCATGCACTGATCATGTGACTGA